>NW_028261386.1:51031208-51273708 GCF_051295495.1 Thamnophis sirtalis
TGGCTGATCTAAAAATTCCTCCTCTTGTTTCATATGGAAAAGCAGATCTGTCCTCAGTGGTTGCTGGCTATCCATAAATGATAGAATACCCTTCCTTCCAGCATCCCAAAAGAGAATATACATTTCAAGGCTGGATAAACAAAGGTTTTCTGAAAGAAAAAAATGAACAGCGCAACAGTTTGCAAGGAAAAATAATTTTCTATGAAAACCATTACATTATATTCAAATAATAGGGAGGGAGGGTGGGAGGGAGAAAGGAAGGAAGGAAGGAAGGAAGGAAGGAAGGAAGGAAGGAAGGAAGGAAGGAAGGAAGGGATTCTGTACCTGAAATTCAGAGACTGATGCTGATTTTTAGCTCGAAGCATGTTGTTTCTTCAGCTACAAGGTGAGGAGTTACAGATGACTGCTCTTGAGAAGAGTGACTGATTAATTTATTGACCAGCCCAAGAGCAATTCTTTACTTCTTGGAGCAAGTTACTTTACTTAGAAAGTTTACTGGTTTTACAGGAAAAAATGCATTCAGTGTTTGAAATCCCTGATATTACCAATAGACAATCTAATTGCCTATACCAGGGGTAGAGAAGTCAGTAGGATCTAATTTCGGAGCATCTCTATGGAGCTATTATCTTTATTAAGCTACATTTATGGTATAATTGGATTAGATAAATTGCTGTATCAATTCCTGATTACGTGTCTTGGCTATCTAGAACAGGGTGTGAAACTCAATTTCATTGAGGGCCGCATCACGGTGGCGTTTGACTGGAGTGGGCCATGGTGGGTGTGGCCAGCTTGACATCACTCGCGCCTGTGGGGGCCTGAACACTCTGCCAGAGAAAATAGACACCTGAGCTAAGTTTTCGGTTGTAACAGCCTCCTGCAACCTTCTGCCAGCAAAAACGGGCCTCCCAAGCTCCGTTTTTGCTGCCAGAGGCACTATGGGCCAGTCCTTTCCTGTTTTCATGGTGGCTCCGCAGGCCAGATCTAAATACCCCATGGGCTGGATCCGGCCCCCAGGCCTTGAATTTGACACCCCTTAGAGTTAGCGCAAACAGTGAGATGGGTAGTATATAAACTTATTAAAATAAATAAATACATCTTTTTATGTACTCCAAAACTTCCCAAGAACCTGAACATTAGGTCAAGACATTCTTCTATTAGTTATGATACTATGAAACATTCTCAAGAGGAAAAAATACATAAAAGTGCTTTTCAAAAAAGAAATAAAGTATAATATATGATTATAACAATTAACAGTTACAAATCTCTAGATACTTATCTAATGTAAGTATTATTCAAGTGTGTAAATATCTCCTTCTAAAGACTATAGTCTAAAGACTATAATTCTTTTTAATCTACTGTATTTTACATAAATGAGTTCCATATTTCATTATATTTGTCCATACAAGGTTATATCAATAGGCAAGCTATTTCCAATTCTTTGAATAAATGGAGCCATACATTTATCTTTCCAATATTAGTTTTTGGCACTAGTAAAGGCACGGAGAATCCATTTACCTTGTCCAGTTGTCAGAATCCATGTAATAGTATGTAATTCAGGAGAATATTATCTTCTGAAAAATTTAGCTTTTTACGGCAACAAAAGCTACTTTTTCAGAGGATAATATTTTATTTAATTATACAACCACAATTCTTTAAAAAAAAAACTGAAGTAAACCAAGAAAGGTTGCAATGTTTTGCAGTCTACTGATAATAAGCAGCATTTCCCCTTCAAATAGGCAGAAAGTGTGGTTGTCTACAAACATCTGCCTATGAAAGGTGAGATATGAAAATTAGAAATTGTTTGAGAAAACCAGCCTTCTCCAGCATTGCATTGCAAGTTCCAGCTCCCCCCTTTTTAATCCAGATTTCACAATTACCTCCTAGTTCTAGACCAGGGGTCTCAAACTTGTGGCTCGTGGCCCAGATATGTCACGTGCTAGCCCTACCCCTGCCTGATTTAGCGAAGGAGAGAAAAGTCCCGATACATCATGTGACGCCGCTGTGATGGCGTGAGTTTGCCACCCCTGTTTTAGACTGTCCAGAACATCCAGTTCTGTATTCTGTACCATTAATATGGAACAACAGATGAAATGAAGTATAATCCACAGCAGAGTTTGAATTCTTGATACCACAGGTAATGGGGTGGGAGCCTTTGTCAACTGAGAAGTCTATGGACCAGAAGAGAGATCCTCAAGAAAATCAACGGCATCGTGTTTAATTTCTTAGTTCTACCAGAACTCCCACAATTAAGGCCACAGAAAAGTGAAGGGGGCACTGTGAAGAGAGGAGTAAAGTTAGGGCTATATCATCTTACTCAAGAAATGATCAGGGTGAGGAATCTGGTATTTCATATACCAAGAAAGCAAACCCCAGTAATAGGTCTAAAATGCCAGAAGCAGGTTCCACTATACCTGACTTTGATGCTGAAGTTTCAGATCTGGAATTAGAGACAAGGCCTTGAAGCCACTTGGTAAGAATATGTAAGACAGAGGTAGAGAGACAGAAACTAGTCTGGTTAAAAAAAGGAGCTGCCTCTAAGGAAGACTGATGATGACAAATTCAGAGCTGCAAATCCCTTCAATGAAGAATACAGGAGATTGATATATTTAAGATTATGCCTCACAGGAACTTTGTATTAGTGACAGCCCATTGTTGGGGCTAAGAATCTCTTGTTTGATTTCAGTGATACCTTGAAATCTCAGTTGGACTTGTTCTGTACCACAGCTTGCATCTAACCCCTTGGAATCCTGATGGTGAACAACCTTTTGGACCTCTGGGTAGCGTTTCTGCCTAACTTTGTAAAATTGACTATGGACTGATTTGTAGTTTACCACCCCACTCAGCTAATATGTGAATTGATGCATACTCACTCTGGTTAACTTCACAATAGCATCTTATTAAGCTGTGAAGCCAGCCAGAAGGATTGCTAGGCAGTAGCGTGACCAGTTCACCAGAATTACTGGTTTGTCCCAATTATCCACCACAAGACACAGCCACTTTAGATTTGTTCCAGAAATTCAGGAGAGAGAAAGAACATTTGTATCAAATACCAAAATTATCTCTGTCTCTCTCCAAATGCCTAGGAAAATAGAGGTGGATGAAATGAATGATCTTCAGTTCTCTGTTCCAGGTTTTGATTATACACACCAAGATGATCTTGTCTTCCTCAGTCAAACCATGGATAAGAGAGATCTTATTATTCGGGACTCTCCCAATGTAACTCATACTTCCCGAAAGTGGATACTGTGAGATACACTCACTTGATTTGCATACCGTCAGATTGTTTAACCATGGTTTACTGAATAAATAATAACTAATTGGCTTGCATCATAGTAAGCTACAAACCATGGTTTACAAATCCATATGTGAGACACACATTGCATTCAGCCACAAACTATCTCATCGTTTGTGGCCAGGTAGGATTAATAGGCTATATCATATTTTTAACCAGAATTAGTTGAACAGATGTGATGTCTGACATGTAAATCTAAACTATTTTAATAGTTCAGTATCATACTATCATAGTTTTATATCAATAAACCATATTATTGCTTAGCATTATATATAAACTAGACTCTTGCCCTGAATATAAAGGTAATGTACAGATACCACAGCTAATATCATCAATAGTTTTCTCCATGAATATGTCTCTAATCCCCTTTACTACATTTTATAGTAAATCCTATGTTTTGATTTTGCACTCTGTCAAAGAATAGTTCCAGAGTTAGAGGAAATTTATTACAACTGATATAGGAACAAAAGGGTTAACTCACAAGCCTAATGCTGACTCCCCCCCCCTTCTTCCCCCTTGCTTTGGGTTTATTTGGCATTATATCTAGTATGACATAATTTTGTCATATAATATTATACTGTCCTTTAGATTGCTGTGTTTCTATTTATGTATAATAGAGGGTTTTCAGCACTGTATGGTTGTGTTTTAGGTTTTTTTTTTCATGCTGTTCTAAAGCTCTTATGGGCCCCACAGGCAAAAAGTGGGGTACAAATAATAGATTAGACTAATTAAAGAGCTGAACTATGTCATTGCTTAAATTGCTTAAATTACAGGCTGGAGAGGATATTAAACCTTCTAATTTTTAGAAGGTTCCTGCAGCAACAGGCAAAATAATTTGCAGAACCCCAGCCAACGTAGCAAATGATAGCAGTGATGGGAATTGTTGTCCAAAGCTTCTGCAGCAGATATGATTTATATATTTTCCTCAGTTTTCATCTTCTACCTCTCCTATGACTTTTTTCCTAAATGTTTTCACTCACTATATTATTCATATGTTATTAAAATCTTTACATCCTAAACCAGACCATGCAGTGCTGAGGAAAGTCTAGGAGACCTAAAAGACAGCAAGGAAGGAAGGAAATGAGGTAATACTGAAGAGTAAGAGTCCTGTTTCAGAGAACTGATCACAACGGGATGCCTTATAATCGAAAGAATTTGCAGAATCAGTCCAGGCAGACTCACATTTTGTTTGCTCTTGAGGCTCACTAATTGATATTGGGCCAGCTATGATTTCCTTGCATAAGCTGTATTCTAAAGCTTTGTGGAGACAAAATAGATAGTGGTCAGAGGACTATAAATATTTTGAGCTCCTTACAGAAAGATGAGCTATAAATATCATAGCATTAATTTAATTAGGAGTCAAAAGGATCTATTCTCGATTATGTGTACAGTTTACACCTACCGCTTTCTGTAAAGGAAATGCATAGGCCACCCTAAAGGCACAAATGTTTGCTGCCAGACTTGGGTGGCAAAAATCCAGATGAGCCCTAGATGGCAGCAAACAATGTGGGGGGAGAGATGGTTGTCTGGACTTTATTTTAGCCCTGAGATTGGAAGCCCACTTTAGATTCCGCCCCTACAAGATCAGGATTTTCATTTTCCATGTTCAAAACCTAGTAGCCCTGTCATCTTTTTCTTAAACTAATAAAACCAAACTTTAAAACTTCAGTGCAGTCTTAAACTACTGTACCTCTGCAGAGTTGAAAGTCAATGAAGTTAGCAATAGCAATAGCAGTTAGACTTATATACCGCTTCATAGGGCTTTCAGCCCTCTCTAAGCGGTTTACAGAGTCGGCATATCGCCCCCACAGTCTGGGTCCTCATTTCACCCACCTCAGAAGGATGAAAGGCTGAGTCAACCTTTGAGCCAGTGAGATTTGAACCGCCGAACTGCAACTAGCAGTCAGCTGAAGTGGCTGCAGTACTGCGCTCTAACCACTGCGCCACCTTGGCTCTTCATATGTTCATTAACGGAGATGCAATAATTCCAAAGAAAACTTAATGTTACACAATTTTTCTGTCTTCTAATGCTAGGATTGAACCATACCCTAAGCCAGTGGTCACCAACTGGTGGTCCGTGGACCACTGGTGGTTTGTGAGAAAATTTTGGTGGTCCGCAGAAAAAATATTTGCATTTTTTATATTGCACTAAATCAGGGGTCCTCAAACTATGGCCCCTGGGACGGATATGTGCAATGAACGTTGGTGTTGCTGCAGAGAGTCTCCCCCCTCATGGTCTTTTTGTGTGGGTTGGAGGGGGGCAGGAATTCCGACTTGGCGTCTGCTTCGGTCTCCTGGTGTGGGGCTTTGGGTGAGGGCTGGAGGGAAGTGTTGCTGGTGGCGAAGAGCTGGAGGGCCTTGTTCCAGTGGGACTGTACTATGGCCTGAAACTGGCTGACCATCTCAGCTCCCTGAGCCTCCAGGCACTGGCACCTGGCCTTGCAGGTCTTTCCTCTACTTGGAAAGCCTATGCTCATAGTCCTCAGTGTGGTGCTTCTACTGAGCTTTCTTCTTGGTTAGATCTAATTTGAACTGAGCTGTTTGTCAACTCTTTCTCGTGGTGGCTGCTTAGCTCCAACAACTGCTTTCGGTTGGGGCCCTAGGGAGACCAGGTGGGGAGTAGCAGCTGGGAGGGGAGGGGCAAGAAGAGTCTGGCAAAGTACCCCTCAACTTGAGTGACATTGAGTTGGCCATGCCCATCCAGTCACATGACCATCTAACCATGCCTATCCAGACAGTCATTAGGCAGATCATATTAGTGGTCCATGGGATTTAAAATTATGAATTTAGTGGTCCCTGAGGTCCAAAAGGTTGGTGACCCCTGCCCTAAGCCATAATGGTTTGTGTAATGTTGACTCATAATGTTTGAACTGGGCATTGGGAATCATAAACCACAGTTTTAAACTTAGTGTATTGTGCACGACCACCTACAATTACATACTCAACAAATCATAATTACCATATTTTTCAGAGTATAAGATGCACCAGAGTATAAGACACACCAAGATTTTGAAGAGGCAAATTAAAAAAAAAAAAAGTTTTTGCACTCTGCAAACCTCCCAAAAGTGACCTGTTTTTCTCAAAAACGGGGATGGTTTTTTTCCAAAAAAGGCATGAATAGCCTTTAGGGGGCTTGCAGAGTGTTCCTGGGGGGTGGGAGGGAAAACAATGTCCCATTTTTCACTCATTTTTGCCTTTCAGGAGCTTTCTGAAAGCCTTCTACAGACTCTGCACAGCCATTTTTAAGAAGGGGGTGGGGTTTGGGAAGGCAAAAAACGGCTGCATTCAGTGTATAAGACGCATCCAGATTTTCAGCCTCTTTTCTGAGGGAAAAAGGTGCATCTTATACTCCGAAAAATATGGTAAACTCAGTTGTAATGTATTGCATTGCCCTAACTACAAAGATGGCCTCATTTCAGCAATGTTTTCTCTTTTTAAAAATAAATAAAATTTCAGGAAACTCAAAATATGAGATCACATAAAGGAGAAGGGGATAAAAATTATATGAGAGGAAATAGTCAGAGGTACCATATTCTATACACTTCAAGTGTTATCAGAAAACAACAAAATTGTTGACTCATAATAGGGTATAACGCAAATTACCTGCCAATTACCTCCCTACGACCTATTAGATCACACAGATTAGGCCTCCTCCGAGTTCCATCTGCCAGTCAATGTCGACTGGCAACTACGTGGAGGAGAGCCTTTTCAGTAGTAGCTCCGACCCTTTGGAACGATCTCCCCGTGGAGATTCGCACCCTCACCACCATCCAGACCTTCCGCACAGCCCTCAAGACCTGGCTATCCCGTCAGGCCTGGGGATAAAGATTCTAATCCGTCCCCACCCGAATGATGAATGAATGTTGTATTCTATTTTTACTTATGTACTGTCTCATGTCTTGTCTTGTATTCCCCTCCCCATAAATTGTAAGCCGCCCTGAGTCCCCTCAGGGAAAAGGGCGGCCTATAAATAATAAACAAATACAAATACAAAATACAAAAGCCAATAGAAAGAATTTATATGAAAGAATAAAACATCACCATCGAATTATAAATATGATTGAAAAACATTAAATGTTTAGCTGCCTAACATTAGATGTCCAGGTTCACAGTGGACCTAAAATATCAAAGCTGCTTAGCTTTTATAATCCATTTAAGACTAGGACTTAAGCCTTAGAATGCTTCTATTCATATCTTTTCTATAGTGGAATTGAAAGACATACAGCAAAGTTATCATTTACCATAATATCTTCTTCCACCCAGATTCCTGTCTTCAAAATTATGAAATAACACTTTCTTTCCTAAGTCATGCCTGTGTGTCTGCAAATGAAACTTATATCTGCGACAATCATGATGGGCTCTTAAAATCCCACCTCAAATTAAAAACATGCTTTTGATTTTAGTATGTTGAAATTATATACTAGCTTGACTTAAAATCTCACAGAATTCCTTTCCTACCCACCCAGTAATAATGTCTAATCTCCAAATTTCTCTTCCCAAAAACACCATACTGCCTTTCAGCTAGGAGACTGATGATCTCAGATGTATATTATTTAAATCAATATTCCCAGCTATATAATCCCAGACTTTAGTCAGTATATATCAGAATGTGACTATCTGATTTTAAGGGTCTCTTAATATTCCCCAGAAAGTACAGTATCTATAATCCTTTCCATTGGTATTTCATCCAAAAAGCTTATACTTACATTATATTTAGAGGTTATAGTGCTTCTGCCATTCAAATTGTATCCATCCTTACCTAGCACTGTACAGGTTTACAATTTAGGTATTTGAAGCAGTTATGTTGAATAAGACTGACAGACTTTTTTTTCAGATGAGTTTTCCAGCTGCCAGATATTTCTAGCCATGGGAGCTTTACCACAAATGGGAGGAAATACAGCCAAGGAGAACAGTAACCTGTTTACCATACTGACAAAAGCTTCATTGTGGTCGGCATGGGAAAACATGAGCGGTCACATTCTGGTTTTGCAGGAAAGAAGATTTACCCCAGATTTTTAAAGTACATTCAAACAACTTCACTTTGGGAGATGAAGCATGCTCCAATTGCAGTTTCTATTTTCAGTGCTGAAAAAATACAGTAAAAGAATCTGTTTTATATCCAGGCAAACTATTAATCAAAATACGGTAGTCTTTGTCTAGACTAAAATGTGGATGACTTCTTTGGGGCTGAGAGTGTTGTATGAACTTAACCTCTGAAGATAGCTGCCTATCCCCGCTCTACCATCTACAGTATTAAGAAGAGCATCTGGTCATACTATTTTTACCACTAGGTGGCACTTTGTCAAAGGCAAAAAGAAAGTCAGGAGGCAGGTATTTTCAAGGTATAATTGCCACATGTGTAACACACATAAAGATTCATTGTGTCAAGCTTTGATTACACTGTTAGAGTCACTATCTTGACATTTTTACCTTACCCTGCAACCACTCCTGCCAAGGGAACAGAGCTGTCCATGTGGGTGGGATGACACAAAAAAGTGAAAATGGCAGTCATAACGATGTAACTGAAATCCCACTCATGTTGACTTCTGGGGAGGTTTGGAGAACTGTTGCAGAGCTGATGACCATGGCAAAGATCAAGGAACTATTGAAGAGTTCCCTGGAGTTTCTCTGGATAAAGAAAAGACAGGAGATTACCCCCATGTGCTCTGGACAGCTGCTTTTCAAGAGGAGATTGCAGAACAGCTGATTTGCATGGATTTGAACTCAAGGAGAGGAAGAGATTAGCCATTTTGCTTGCAACCATAGCAGTCTTTTTAAGGACACTAAGTTCACAAACCTCACTTTCTAATCTCTTACAGAAATTGCCTATTAACCATTTTAAAGCTACTGGAGACCTTCAGAATGACAAGTTTTTAAAAAGCTTCAGCAAATTAATTTCTTCAACTCTGAACAAAAGAAAACTTAATTATAAGCCTAAGAATTAAAGCATATGAAAGAAATAGCAAAAAGCCAACTATTTTTTTATCTTAGAAAGTTATAAACAAACTAAGGATCCAGATAAATTTGGAATATCGAACATTTTACAATAAACTTTTTTTATTAATTATAAAGAACAGCTTATAGTGGGGAATAGAACTGTTTTGGGTTTTGGAAAATGTAACAGAGATAAGTAATTTCATGATTTAAAAACTGGACACTAGAGATGACTAAAGATTTTAGATAGAGGAAATATTTACAAGCTGTAAAATACTACAAAATGTTCCCTTTCTTGGTTTCAGGCTGTCCTATTTGGACCATTGTTACCATAGGCAGTAGAACTGACTTGTGTATTCTTCTGGTGCTTGACCCAAATGACCAGGACCAGGAAAGCAAGAAGCAAACCTTATCTTTCTCATGGCAGATCTTTGAGGACATGTGGTTTCACCTAATAGATCTTCATCAGTGCTCCTTGGTTGACACTTTTGCATTCCTTCCCTTCTGATGCATCTACTGATAGATCAGTTAGAGAAGGGAATGGTGGTGGTGGGTTGCTAATTTTTTTACTACTGGTTCAAGTATGCTCCTGCATGCGCACAGAAGCATCAGGGCAGGTGGTGGAGCCTCCCACCACCATTACTACCGGTTTGCCTGATCCAGGCTGAACTGGGAGCAACCCACCTCTGGAAGGGAAGGGACACTTGGTTTACCATTCTTCCTGTCACTTGAGCTAGGAGGGAAAACAGACAGCACTCTGTTTAATTCTACCTGTTTTTTTTAAAAAAATAGTCCATTGTTTACCACTCCATAAGTGAATTTGTTAAGAAAAAAAAATAAGCCCAGTCTTTCATCATTCCAGCAGCCCAAATCACTCTCTCGGTCTTTGGCTCCTTTTCCACCCAAACTCATAATTAATCACTGGGGATGCAAACTTACTGCAAGCAGATGGCTGAATGGAGCAGAAGTGAGGGGGAGAGAAGGCAGGCATAGGAAAAAAAAGCTGAAAGGCTCACCATCTCACTGGTGAAACGCAGATTTTTTTTAAAAAAAATCCATCAGGTTTGGTGATCAAGGTCCCTTTGGAAAGGGGCAGAAAGCCTAGCAACACCCCAGGAGAGAACAAGCATGGAGGACAATGACAATGATTGGGATAAGGGGCTTTTCTACCACAGTAATCAATTTGAGTGGAAATGTTTGGTTTCCAATGAAATGAAGCATTGTAGATGACCAAACAATACCATTTATACAGGCAAAATCATTTAATGTTCAGCAGAAAAAAATGGGTAGAGGTGGCATTGCATGTGGGCTAGGAATGTGGAGAGATAATGTTCCTCTGTTCTTGGAAAATGGTTAATGGCCTGGGATTGCACTGGCACAACCAGATAAAACAGACACGCCTTAAAGCCTTTCCTGTCTTTTCACACAGGAAAAGGAAGGAAAGCTAGAAGATGTGGAAAGCAGGTGGCCATGATCCTCGGGGAAGCTACCACTCTCTCTAAGGGCTCAGCTTTCAGTGAATGTTGCTGCTGCTAAGAAGAATGGCAGCAGAAGAGGTGCTACCAGCCACAGTGACAACAACTATTGTCTTGCTTGCTCATTCCTTCCTTTTGAACTGCTTTTTAGTTATGGCTCCTCTTGCCCACTACATGAATGTATCTAAGTTGCAAACAAAAAACAAAAAACCCACCACTTTTTAGCTGCAAACCCAGAAATCTTATGCTGTTTCCTTCCTTCCTGTGGTTATGGGAACATCTGCAGCCCAGGTGCAAAAGCTCATTTGGTGTGATCAGGTATGTTGAGAGCATACATAAGGAGTGGGCAGTAAGAGGGACTAAACATGATCCCTGTGTCTGCAAAACCCAAAGCAGTTGTCTTTATATCAATGGGCTTCATCTATAGTGCAAATATGGCCTTTACTAAAAAAAAAAAAAAAAGTATGGGGGAAATAATACATCCTAGCTTTACCGTATTGTATGGTATCTAGAGGCTCTCCATATTTTCATTGTTCAGATGTGATTCTTCTATCTTATTCCTTGATTTGGTGTTCAGGTAAGTATCATTTTGGAGATTTGGCCTGAAGTTCAGTTGTCGTGATTCCACAAACAATTCCCAATACTACTTCCAGTAACACCTGCTCTTGCTGTTACCAAAAACAGCTCAGCCTTGTCAGGGAAATCAAGGAAACTGTGTTGTCAGCCATTTGTTACTAAAAAAAATCTATTTGTGGTGAGAATTCATTAAAGGAAATACAGACGGTTTCTAGGCCCCTGCCTCTTAATCTGGCAGCAAAAGCTCTTCGTTTCAACAGCACAGTCCACTAGGGCCTCTTCATGAATACCACCATCAATGGTTTTCTGATTGGGGGTAATCCTAGGATTATACTCCTTGCCAGAATCCTCTAGCAAAGAAGCAAATAAATCTACAGGGAAATAAGTGATTCTCACGATATTTTTCTGATTATGTACAGAATACATAATAAGCTTGATGTAGTACGAATTAAGCTTGTTCTGGGAAAAAGAAATCTTATAGTCTCTTTTAGATTTGAGAATTAACAGTGGCTGTTCCCATGCCTCTAAGTCCAACATGGTTTGTCCTGTTTCCATGTAGGCAAAAGCTTGCTGCCATCTGGTAAAAGTTTGATTTTATCGGGTCGCATGGAGTCTGCTACAACTAATATGCTAGTCTGGTGCTATCCAAATGTCCAAGACCATAACTTCCTGCACATCTGGATACCTGTTTTTTTCTGTAGACTACATTTTCATTAATGTCTACAGTTACATTGGTTCATCTTTATCAGCATTTAATTCCCATAACAAAATGAATTTTTCAATCCTGACTGGAACTAGTTTGAAATAAACAACCAGCCATATATCTTTCATTCTCTTTAAAGCTACATAAGCTACTAGCTACCATCAGAATGAAACTGGCAAGTTCTAGAGAGACATAGCATTGGCCTGTTTACGAGGCAAGAATCAATTTGCTTATACAATAGGCTGCCCTCCATGGAAGACCTTACCTATTATTTCACTTTAGGTACTCAAGTCTTTTCCACTCTAGGGCAGACCCCACTTTTTAAGCCAAATGAGGCAACCATCTTAAGCAGTAAATGCAGGGAGATTAAAGAAAACAATGATGCAGCTCTCTCCTTATTTCCCATGCACTGGACTGGAGGCAGTATAGCACATTCTGGGCAGTCTGCTTTGCATCCCTGCCACTCTCAAGCATGATGAATGAAGCTGTTTGATTGCCAGAGCCGAAGTTAGACTCAATGGGTAGACAACTAGTGAAAACAACACTTTTTCAAAAAGCTTTCCATGATTAATCACACTCCCTAATTTTAGGATTCATATTTATTGCAATACACATATTTGGGTGTCACTCTCCCAAACTTGTTGTGTTTTATTTTACTTTTTGTATTTTTAGGGTAGGGATCCTCGTGCTTTTAGAAATGGAAAGATGATTCAGAAATACATTAAATAATACACTTGAGTCAGCATTATTCATATTAAATGCATATTGCATATAGGAATGGCTGTGAGTTTGCAGTGGAAAACAATTTTATGAATGGTTTAGTCATTGTTTTCGAGCTTCCTAGAGAGGGGAACATGTCAGGCATTCAGCAGTAGGCACCCCAGCAAAGTAAATAAACATTCCTTTTTCAGGTGGAGCTTCAAATTAATGTTTTGGCATAATAGAAAAGGAACAAGGAAAAGGAACATTATGATCAGAAGGAATCTTTCAAAAAAACAAAAAACTTGTGTTGCCGGAAAGCTGTTGATGAGAAGCTGCAGTCTTCAAAGATATGACTGTCTAGTAATCCTTCACACCTCAGCAGGGAGTTTAGGTCATAAAAATTGTGCCCACATATGTTGTGGCAAGCACTAGAAGACTAGCTTTCGCTCCAAAACAGATGTAAAAGGGTCAGAAGAAGAGCTGGCATGAACTATGTAGGGAAACAGAAAACAAATGGTTTTGAGAAACAAGAAAAGTTTTTAAGGAAAATGTGCTGGGACTCACAAGAAGACAGCAACTATAGGGTAGACTAGAGCAGTGTTTTTCAACCTTTTTTGTGCAAAGGCACACTTTTTTCATGAAAAAAATCACGAGGCACACCACCATTAGAAAATGTTTTAAAAAATTAACTCTGTGCCTGTATTGACTATAGGCAGGTGTTTTTCCCACGGCACACCTTACACTATGTCACGGCACACTAGTGTGCCGCGGCACAGTGGTTGAAAAACACTGGACTAGAGATAATAGACTTCTACGCTTTCTAGATCAGCTCCAGTCACCGTGTCCAATAGCAGGGCTGTAAGATGTTGTCTTCAAACTGGGAAGGCTGCTCAGAACATTGATATTAAGAAGTTTACAATAGTAAAAAACAGACGTGAATAATATAGACCGGTTATCTCAAGAATTGCTGGAAAATTGCTCCATCGGCCTAAAGCAGCTTATTCCAGCTCCTCCAAGCAGAGGTGGTTTTAATTCAGATGGCAAGACACTGAACCACAAACTAGCCAATCACATGTAAATAGGGCTGTCATGTCTATATCTCAAAACTCCCAGCAACTAGGAAATAAAGCAAAGTTTATTTTATGTTCTATTCCTAAAGGTAATTTTACTAAATCTGGAACCAGAAGCCTTGAAAAGATTGCTTCAGCCTAAAACTCAAAGGAGGTAAAATATCTTTCAGAGGCTGTAATGGAATGTATGGATGACCTGGACGAATGAGGGGAAGAGAAACTGCCTAGGTCTAGGAAACCATCAGACAAAAGAGGCAAGATCCCCCAGTAGTTTAACAGACAGAGAAAGAAACTTAGACCTAATTGCTGTTAATTGCCATGTGACTGGGGTATTATGGGAATTGAAGTCCACCCATCTTAAAGTTGCCAAGTTTAAAAAACACTAGACTAAAGGCTGCAGCTGGTCTTATATAATACAATAGCAGAGTTGGAAGGGACCTTGGAGGTCTTCTAGTCCAACCCTCTGCCTAGGCAGGAAACCCTATACCGTTTCAGACAAATGGCTATCCAACATCTTCTTAAAGACTTCCAGTGTTGGGGCATTCACAGCTTCTGGACGCAAGCTGTTTTGGAGGAACATCCCAGAAGTTGGCTCCAATCTAACAGAGTGGCACAGGGAAACAACCAATAACTCTATTAAATGGAATAAATAATATTCCTTCTGTCAGACTGAATGGCAATTTTGGAGGAACCTTGGAACCATAATGCAGCACAGCATCTGCTCCAAAGACCCCATTGGTCTTGTTTTTTTTAAAAACACATTTTGATTGAGTTGTTTCTCGTGAGATTTGACACTTCAGACAGAATATTCATTTTTTCCCATCTGATTATAGTGTAATTAAAAATTATAAAGGATTATGGTGACCTGAGATTGTCCGGATTCTGGTAGCCTAGATATATTAGTTCTAGATTCATATGACATGTTACATCTAAAATTAACTGAATAAGCCATGCAAATTTGTCTACTGGGTTTTTTTTTTGCAATCCCTTGCAGAAATGTACAGATTGAATAATTTCTTCTAAACTGCACAGTGCCTTTATTAAAACAATAGATTTAACTTGGTTTGCTAAATTAAACTCTTTTCTGGGTTTGCATAATAAGCAAAATTCCCATCAAGTCTTGCTATTGCATAGATCTATCTACATGGTTATCTTAATATAATCAGAACAGGTTTGCTATTTTATTCAACTTTCCAGATGAGCCTACAGTACTGGACTTCTCAAAATGCCCCATCCGAGTATTAATCAAGGTTGACCCTGCTTAGCTTTCCAGATTAGCCAGGTTTGGCTAGTGTTGTAGAATAACAATTTCCTGATCAATGAGTAAAGGCAAAAGCTAAAACAAAAAATGCATTCAACAATCATTGTCAGATCTGATCCACAGTGGCAGATAGAATGCTTACAGTGCTTTTAATCATACGTAACATGATGTGTTCATTTCTCATTGATTTAATGTATGCTTTTTACCTTTTTATGATCAAACTTTACATTTTTGCATTTACAAAGGTACTTTATTCTCTGTACGATCTTTTAAAATACTGATTGGTCCCTTCTCCCAGAATGTCCTTACATATCCATTGATGTTATGACCTTCATTTCCTTGTCTGTGACCTGTCATTCAGAGGTAATGGAGAAGAACCTTTTTTGTTGTTGTTGTTGTGACACAAAATGCTGTTCCTAATTAGGCCCTAAACTCAACAAATGGCTGGATTCACACAGCACAATAATTCTTCCAAGAGGTAATTATAGTTAAGAGTAACCAGCATGTGAAAATAAGCCATTATGCTATTGTGTATAATTATTAAGTGCTTCTGTGAACAAAACCAAGTCAAATACAGGAAAGATTGTAGCCCCTTTTAGCTATTATTAATCTTTGCATTGGTCAGCCCTTTTTTCCAGCCACTGAACATATGAAATGGCTGCTTCTAAATTTGCTGTTTCCTATAAACATCCAGGATACCAGAAAACCAATCCTATTTCTGTAAAGGTCACTGGTGTCTTAGTGGAGTCCTTTGTATCTTTTGAAAAGAAGGTTTTTTAAAAAAACTAATATGGGAAAAAAGGTTTTACTTAGCAATTGGTCAGTAACTTTTCATCATCGTTTTGTTTAGTTAATTTTCCTGCAGTAACAAGTTCAGAAGAGAATTTTTAAAGGAACAAAATCTGGTAAACAGTTACTGACTTGCAGCAGGATGAGCTGTTCTGTTTATGCAATTATAACTGCGCCTCTATAAAGAGAGCAATTCTATCTTCTGTCAAGAGAGCTCAAAATAAATAAGATTATGCCCAGGTTCTTCTATTTTCGCACAGCTTCAGTTTCCAGATTGCCTCGGCTGCACCCTGTGCTCAAGCAAACTTCAAAGGCTATATGGAGATGCAATCCTATACATGCACTTGCACTTCTCCTAGAAAATAAGTTCCCTTGAACAATGCAACCACAAAACATTCCTTTTTCAATAAATATAGAAAGAGTTCCACTTGATGAAGTTGATCAGCAACATAATTTACTTCAATATAAGGCATTTAAGGCATTATTTCTATTAATATACAGTAGAACTGTGTCCCACTTCTCTGTTTTAAATGAAGAATTGTATCGAAAAAAATTAAAATGTAGATATTACACCTTGATTTGCATATTGGTTCAAAAGCTAAACATTAGACAGATTTGTATTAAAATGATAAGAAAACTAACTTTCCTCCCCATTTCTACTAATCGTCCCACTTTTTCCCCAAGAAAAAAATACTAGTGATACTAGATTATTCTAGCTTCACTACACTATAGGTAGTACTTGACACAGCTATTCATTTTGTGACCAAAGTTATAATGGCACTGAAAAAAGGGACCTATGACTGGTTCTCACACAACAGTCACAACATTCCCGGTCACATGTACAAAATTCAGGTACTTGGTAACCAGCATGTTACTGTATGAAGAATAATACTATATGATACTGTATGAAGAAGAACATATGCAGAAACGGTTGCAGGAATTGGGCATGTCTAGTCTAGAGAAAAGAAGGACTAGAGGAGACATGATAGTAATGTTCCAATATCTAAGAGGCTGCTTAGAAGAAGATGGGGGGGACAACCTATTTTCCAAAGCACCAGAAGGCAAGGCATGAAACAATGGATGGAAACTAATCAAGGAGAGAAGCAACCTGGAATTAAGAAGAAACTTCCTAACAATGAGAACAATTACAGTAACTGGTGGGATGACTTACCTTCAGAAGTTGTTCAGTCACTGAAGGTTTTTAAGAAGAGACTAGACAGCCACTTGTCTGGAATGGTATAGGGCTGTGATGGCGAACCTTTGGCACGCATGCCAGATGTGGCACGCAGAGCCCTCTCTGCTGGCACGTGTGCTGTCGCCTCAGGTCTCCAGGGAATTTCTTTTGTGAGCTTCTGTTTCCCTGCAAATGATGAAACAGAAGCTCACAAAAGAAAAAGATCTCACCTCTTGCTGCGCTGCCGGTGTTGGGATGCCCCGCCTCCCACCAGCCAGCTGGTCTTCGGGTCTCTGCTGTGCAGATGCACATGTTCGTGGATGTGCACATTCGCGCATGTCCGTGCATCCACACGTTTGCACACACACGCACACCTTTCAGTTTGGGCATGCACATGTGGAGTTTGGGCACTTGGTCTAAAAGGTTCGCCATCACGGGTATAGGGGCTCCTGTTTGAGCAGGGGCTTGGACTAGATGACCTCCAAGGTACCTTCCAATTCTGTTATTCTGTATGTTTGTGCTAGGAGGGAGGTTTAAAAAGTCAAGAGAGTGTCCATGACCACATGACAGAACCCTCACCTCTTTTTGTTTAGTGAAAGGCAAAAAATGTTAAAGGGTGGCTTTCTGTTTTTGCAAATATCATCTTAATTTTTTGATCCTCCTATGGATGCCCTTGCTGCACACTACACTAAAATGTACATGACATTCATATTTCTCATAACCCTGTGGTAATTTTCCTCATCTTGAAATTATTCTGCGTCAAAACACTTGACCACAGAGATTAATTGAAAGGCAAAAAGAAATCTGATTTTTTATTCATGGTTGCAGTTCTATTACAAAAGCTATAGGATTACAATTAGCTACCCATATAGAGACTATAGGATGAGTCTCAATATGAGTAACTAATTGTAATTAATCTAATTGGACATAACAAGATCCTCAGCAGTGTAGTGGCTAGATAAACTTCGTGCCTCTATTAATTTGGATTACTGTTTTATAAAATCCAGCCAGCATGGGCAATAATCCAAAATATTTGCTGAGCCTCAGAATTCTTGTTTCTTAGAGTTTCAGCTTTGCATTGTGCAAAAGCTTATCAAATGACCTTGTTCCTGTTTGCTACTTTTCAGTCAGAGCAACATCTTGAGGTTCGTGTAAGATTAAGATGGGAGGGAATTCCCATGTACACTTTAAGCTTCTAGGAGAAGGAGGAGGAAGAGATGGAGGAAGAGATGGAGGAGGAGGAGGAGGAGGAGGAGGAGGAGGAGGAGGAGGAGGAGGAGGAGGAGGAGGAGGAGGAGGAGGAGGAGGAGGAGGAGGAGAGAAATATAATGGGGATAAATATTCAACGACTGGATTGGCTCAGCAGTATCTTTAGGATCTTATCACTATTGTCAAAATAATGAAAGTGGTGTAGCAACGTTGTGCTGCAAAATCTACACTTTTGAGTGGATGTTATATGTAGAAAAGGGTGAAACTTGTGTTGTAACACTATGGTCACATCTCTATGAACACTCGTGTGCGTCCCCCAGACATCACCGGACTGGCTTTTACTAATAGTGTAATCAGTAGGCAGCAGCAACATAAACATGTGGTAGGAGCAATCATTACAAATGGCAGGAATTATGCAACACATGCCATGTGCATGATGAGACTATGATGCACATGACATCATTTGTTATGCCCAGCTGCATCTTCCTCCACTGTTTTCTTTTCTCCTTCTCCCATTAACGTCTGGCAAAGAAACGGGTGACTTGCACTTTTTAAAATTTTGTTTCTTGCTAGAGTCCAAAGCTGCTGCTCTGCATAATCCAACTTCTCATTTGCCGACCAATTCTGTAGGTTGCTTTGCTACTTGTTTACACAGCCATATGGTTTGTTCATTTCAGCTAATATGAAACAGAAGCTTCCATTGGGATTCAGATCAGGAACTTCTGGGTTGGCAGTACATCTTCCAAGATGGATAATAGGAGTGGATATTTTTTGCTAGTTATATCATAGCAATTGTATAATAATAAAAAAAAAAACAAATCTGGGCAGGGAAAATCTTAGTAGCAATCATGGAACAAAAATCAAATGTCTAGATTTTGTTTTCTTTAAAAATATTTTCATTACTTCTGTCTGAATTTAGGGAATGTAGTATGTCTATAATGGTTTGAGCTCCAGCCTCTTGGTGATATATAAACAGCTTTCATGTCAGCTTCAGACAAAGAACTCGTCCTTATGTATGCATTTATGTATATTCCTGCACTTCTTGATTAGCAAAAAAAACCCTCCACATGCTGATGTATATTGTGCTGTTCTGATGGCTAAGCCCTACTCTATCAAAATGATGGGGCAGGAGGCTGATGCTGTCCTTAGTTCAATGCAAGCCAATTTATGGGCAACAACTGATGGATTTCCATGGCTGCATCATATCCCTTTCTGCCCATCATCACTTGCCTATGGAGAAAACAATTGTTAATTGCTATCTTTATGTTGAGTGAATGTGGTTGGGTGTCTAAGATGGAAGCTTTCAAGTTACTTCAACACTAAGTCACTTATCTGCTAACTTATCAGTTGGACTTTTTTTTTTAAAGAGGCCTATCATTCTTCAAAAGCAGAGGTGTCAAATTCACATCATCACGGTGGCTTCACACGACGTATCAGGATTTCCCCCCCCTTTGCTAAACCAGGCATGGGCGTGGCCTGAGCATGACACATCTGGCCTGCGGGCTGGGAGTTTGACAGCCCTGTTCTAAAGGATTGGCAACCCTGCTAAACAAGAGCTTGGTGGACAAATGATGGAGAAGAGAAAGAGATGACTGTAGAAAAAATAGAGCTTACTGAACACATCTGGTAATGTTCCCCTCAACACACACACACACACACACACACACACACACACACACACACACACATCATTTCATTTCCAGGGAAATAGATAGAACTCTTATTAATTTCACTGAAGCAAAATATAACTAAAATTGATAAGTACTTAAGGGAATCCCAAAAGTGCTTTTACCTGGATGACTGAGAATCTCCATAGACCCTTAAGGAAATGGTGGTGGTGACAAGGGATCACTTTGGGTAGAGCACCCAGTATGCTTCTTAAAAATGAAGGCTAGCAAAAGTTTAAAAATTTAGAGCCAAATCAGGTTCTTGACCCAAGATGCCTAATGCCCTATAGCTTTTGCAGGAGAGAAATATATCTCTTAATTATAATTAAAGTTAATCTGTAGCTAGCCTCAGTCTTGGGATATAAAAAGAAAGTACATGTTCAACGTACATGTTCTGAATTTTAAATTGGAATTGTATGTTAATTAAAACAGAGCTCACCAAGGTGACCCATATTAGTGGATTTAATTGCTGGGATAGTCCAGCTTTGAAAACCCTTTTAAAATATTTTAAAATATTTAATTAGTAGTTTAAAATATTTAATCTGATACCACAACCATGATTCCTGAATACAAATAACATAAAATTTACAACAACAAAAATAACATTGTCCATATTTCTGTCCAAGAACTATCCTGCCATATCCAGATCAAGAAGAATAAAACAGTTCTGGAAAGGGTTTGTTTATTTGTTTGTTGCATTTTTAAATTACTCTTTTACAGAGGCAGAAAATAGTTAACAGGAAAGAGAAAATCCTAAACCTGGCCTGGTATTGTTTTATGAATAGGATTTAAATCTGTCCTGAAGATTAAAAGGACCAATATCCCTAGCTAGCTAGTTTGGGAGATTTGCCTCCTTCTAGGTAAGAGACTCATTGTTCAGGGGGTTATTGTCCTGAATATATAATTCTGGTAAGATTGTGTACACTTTGATACAAAAATTAAAATCTTTTGGATTAGAATCAGCAGATTGTGATGCTGTTAAGACCAACTGTACTCCATGATGTCTCTGTTGGGCCAGCACTTAAGGCCAGTTCTTCTTGGTTTGATAAAGCCTATTATCTATCTTGCTGAATGTAATCCTATGTTTGTATATAGGTAGTCCTCGACTTACAACAGTTCATTTAGTGACCATTTGAAGTTACAATAGCATTGAAAAAAGTGACTTAGGACCATTTTTCACACTTATGACCATTATAGCATCCACACGGTCATGTGAATAAAATTCAGATGCATGGCAACTGATTCATATTTATGACAGTTGCAATGTCCCAGAGTCAAGTGATCCTGTTTTGCAAGCTTTGACAAGCAAAGATTCACTTAACAACCCTACTACTAATTTAACAACTGCAGTGATTCACTTAACAAATGTGGCAATTTGTAAAATGGGGCAAAACTCACTTAACAAATTTCTCACTTAACAACATAAATTTGGGGTTCACTTGTGGTCCTGTATTGTTTTGCTCTGCTTATTTTTTAGTATAATTTGACTTCAGTTTTGTAGTCTGGTTTGTTACAGCATAAGTGCTACATGCAAACATTTTTAAACCAAGCTGAATTGGGATAGGAAATTACGCCCCCCAAAATAAAAATAGTAAAACATATAGCCACACAAAACTCGTTCTCAGCAAAAACAGTGACAAATACGCAACGTGCTAATTTGGGACAGAAGTTACAGTGGTTGGGAAAACAAAAGGAAGTATTTCAAAGTAAGACAAAGAAAGATCAGATTGAGGTTTCAATCTTATTTGGCAGGATTTGTCAACCTTGGCAACTTTAAGATTTGTGGACTTCAACTCTCAAAATTCCCCAGCTAGCCTTTGATAAAATTCAGGCAAGTAATTTGGGGAAAGAAAGTTCAAACCATTCATAGAACTCCAGTATAATAAGATCATAAGTAAATGAAGGCTGAAGTTTTAGTTATTTAATTTATAAGATTTTTTTTTAATCCCAACTCCTTTTTTTCTGGGATTAAACTGATTCAAGCAATTCAGTGCAAATTTTCCGTGATGCGTTGCTATCATGGGCTTGTCTAACAAGTTTATTTTTCTGGCAAAATCCAAACCTTTCCTAATTTAACTTGACCTTCTGAGCCACTGCTCTATCCAAAGGTTTAGTCTTATTTCTTAAATACAGGGTTAGTGACCTTTCAACATGCAGTTAGATGCTCTTTCAAAAAAGTGATAACCTTCTATATACAAGAAGCAGTGCAAGACACAGCGCACAGCAAGATTACAGTATGTAAGGAGAAAAGGGAAAAACTACAGAACTTTGAAACTGGGATACCTAAAAGTAAAATTGAGTTGCAACCACAATGGGCTGCGATGTCAGTAGGTGGTATCCTTTAAAAATGTTTGGAGAAGCATCTTCATGCCCCAGTGAGCAAAATGTGAATATCAGCCGAAAACCACTGTGTCTTCTTAGAAGCAAACTTTCAAAGTAGATGTGGTGCATCTTTTAGCACAATAGAAAATCTGCGGGTTTATTTAATGTAGTAGAGACTACATGACCACTGCAAGGAATGGAAACATGAAAATAGAAATTGATGATGAAGAAATAGAATTCACTTTCCTAGGTCACAGATCTCTCAAAGTGGTGAATGCAACTCAGAAATAAAATGAGGGATTGCACTAGGTCAAACAGCAGTGATGAACTTGAGGCGAATATGGAAAAGCAAGAACATCAGCCTGGCAACCAAATGCAGGTTAGTCTGCTCTATTATGTTCCCCATAGCTACTGTGGTTGTAAAAGTTGGATCTTAAAAAAGCAAGACAGGAAAAAAATCAACTCATTTGGTGCTGAACAAGGCTCCTGCGCATTCCTTGAACAGCAAAAGGAACCAATCAGCAAGTGTTGAAGCTCACCGGAATGTTGAAACATGTCACCGGAATGAAAAATCACAAAACTACGTCTCACTTATTTTGCCCTTTTGGCCATGTTGTGCGGGGGAATTCATTAGATAAAGAAATTATGTTAGGAAGAGTTAGTGGCAAAAGAAAACCAGGCTGCCAAAAAACACAGTGGCTGGACACCACAAAAGCTTACACCAGCCATTGCATAGATTCTATGCCAGAGAACAACTTAAAGAAGCAGTGGAAGATCTGAAGAAGTAGAGAGATCGGGCCCACATAATCGCCAAGAGTCAAACACGCTGAATGGATAACTTCATCTCCAGAGGCTGAGAAAAACGTATTTCTCATGTCTCAATACCCAAGATAAAGTTTCCGATAAAAAACCTAGAATTTTAAACTTTAGCAGGACATATGTATATGTATATGTATATGTATATGTATATGTACATGTATATGTACAGTTGCAAGAAAAAGTATGTGAACCCCTTGGGATTATGTGGAGTTTTGCATGAATTGGTCATAAAATGTGCCCTAAACTTCATCTAAGTCACAACAATAGAAAAACACAGTCTGCTGAAAATAATACTACACAAACATTAGATGTTGCCATGGTTTAATTGCACATAACATGTAAAGATTCACAGTGCAGGGAGGAAAAAGTATGTGAACCCTTGGACTTAATAACCCTCCTTTGGCAGCAATAACCTCAATCAAACATTTCTTGTAGTTGCAGATCAAATCTGCACAATGATCTGGAGTAATTGTGGACCACTCCTCTTTACAAAACTGCTTCAGTGTAGCAATATTCTTGGGATGTCTGGTGTGAATTGCTCTCTTAAGGTCATGCCACAGCATTTCAATCGGATTGAGGTCAGGACTCTGACTAGGTCACTCCAGAGGGCGTATTCTGTGCTGTTGAAGCCATTTTTGTGTTGACTTACTTGTATGCTTTGGGTCATTGTCCTGTTGCATCACCCATCCCCTGCGGAGCTTCAGTTGGCAGGCAGATGGCCGTAAGTTTTCCTGCAAAATGTCTTGATAAACTCTGGAATTCATTTTCCCATCAATGACAACAATCCGTCCAGGCCCTGAGGCAGCAAAGCAGCCCCAAAACATGATGCTCTTTCCGCCATGTTTTACAGTGGGGATGAGGTTTTGATGTTGGTATGCTGTGCCTTTTTTTCTCCACACATAGTATTGTGTGTTTTTCCCAAACAACTCAATTTTGGTTTCATCTGTCCACAGTATATTTTGCCAGTAGTGCTGTGGAACATCCAGGTGCTCTTTTGCAAACTTCAAACGTGCTGCAATATTTTTTTTGGGACAGCAATGGCTTCCTCTGTGGTGTCCTCCAATGTACTCCATTCTTGTTTAATGTTTTTCCTATTGTAGATGTGTCAACAAAAATGTTAGCATGTGCCAGAGATTTCTGTAGGTCTTTAGCTGACACTCTAGGATTCTTCTTTACCTCATGAAGCATTCTGCACTGTGCTCTTGCAGTCATTTTTACAGGATGACCACACCTAGGGAGAGTAGCAAGAGTGCTAAACTTTCTCTTTGTAGACAGTCTGTCTTACCGTGGACACATGAACATCAAGGCTTTTGGAGATACTTTTGTAACCCTTTCCAGCTTCATGCAAGTCAACAATTCTTGATCGTAGGTCTTCTGAGAGCTCTTTTCTGCGAGGCATTGTTCACATCAGACAGTGCTTCTTGAAACCAGTAAACCCACAACAGGTGTGTGTTTTTAAAGGGCAGAACAGCTGTCAGCAACACATCCAATATCATCACACTGATTGGAGTCAAGATTGGCTCACTCCTGGCTCCAATTAGCTCTTGGAGACGTCATTAGGCTAGGGGCTCACATACTTTTTCCTCCTTGCATGTTTACATGTTATGTGCAATTAAACTATGGCAACATCTAATGTTTGTGTAGTATTATTTTCAGCAGACTGTGTTTGTCTATTGTTGTGACTTAGATGAAGTTCAGAGCATATTTTATGACCAATTCATGCAAAACTCCATGTAATCCCAAGGGGTTCACATATTTTTTCTTACAAATGTATATGTATATGTATATGTATATGTATATGTATATGTATATGTATATGTATATGTATATGTATATGTATATGTATTCAATATATCAGAGTTCATGAGATGAACAAAAGATGGGATGTTCATTTTTTTTTCAACTATTCACACCCAGCCCTGCCCCAACTTTGCCCTCTCTTGTACAGATTCACTGGTGGTCTACAACTTCTTTAAAATTCCCTCATGGTTCTATTTATCAAATTAATTGCTGAGATTATGATTTTTACTTCTTGGAAAAACAAATAAAATAGTCTTCATGAATATTTCAACCAACATCTGTTTTTTAATGACAAACATATTTATTACTTTCCTGGGGCTTTTATGCCACTCCCATCCAACAGGAATGTAAATCATTTACATTCTCTTTGATAGTAAAAGCATTAAAATACAATAACATTATAAAAATGAAATAATAACATAAAGTGATAACTACCCAAAAATACAACCCCAGCAGTTCCCCTAATGTGCATGTTTTACCGGGAAATAAAAAGGATAAGAAGGACATATATTCTATTGTACCTTCTCCCGGCACTGTAATGGTGAAGTGTGTGACTAGAGAGATCAGAGATCAGGTGGGTTGCTACCTGTTCAGGCAAACCGGTAGTTGAAATTGCGACTGGGTCTCTGAACCGGTAGGGACGGCAGGCTCACCATGCCCCCGAACCGGTTCCCCGGTCGCCGCAACATGGTTTTTTTGTGTTTTTAATCTTCTGCGCATGCTCAGACCTATTTATAGGCAACTGCGCATACGCGCACATGAGCGAAGTGAGCGTGAATGCGCAAATCGTGCACCAACCAGCAATAATACCAGCAGCAACCCACCCCTGGATCAGCCCTTCCTCTGCCACCTCCTTTGTGGGGAGAGAAACTAATGTATTAACCCTTTCAGATAGGCCAGATCAGGAAACAGACAACACAAGGGTTAGACTAGAGGAATGTTACTTTATTTTGTAAAATATATGAACAGAACTGAAAATCTGCTAAACAAGCACAAAATAAAGTTTCTAAAGATTTTCCTCTTCTCTTCCCCTTTCCTAAGACTGAGTTGAAACATTTGTAACACTTCTTGTGCATTTTCTGAATGAAATTTCTTGCTTCAGGTTCCTTTCCTTTTCGGAATATGTGCGCCTAAACTTGCATAGGAAGATTATTATTTGATACATTAGTATGTGATAGAATTTTGATGTATTTGCATGGTAGACAGGATAGGACATTATATGTGAAAATGCAGTTTTAATAAATTTATATTTTTGAGGCACACCAGATTAGTTGATCAAATGGATAGATTAATTGCTGAAAAGAATATTTTGATAGATTAAGATGTTTAAAATTTTACACTAAATACAAAGTTAATACATTATGTGTAATATAGGTATGTGTATTCATCTTAGAGGGAAATTATATTAATGCCATTTTGGAGAACTCTCTCAGTGTCTTTATTAATGTCCTGGATGAAATGATTGACAGGATGACTATCAAACTTGCAAATAACACAAAACTAGGAGAGGCTAACATGTTGGAAAAGAAAGAGAAGATCCCAAAAGATCTAATTTCAACAGCAGGCTGATACAACAGGATAAAATCTAAGAAATAAATAAATGCTGAATGTAAAATGCTGCATCTGGGAATAAAAAGAAAATCAAAGGCGCAAGGATTGGAGAGACCCGGCTTGGCAATTGTACAGGTAGGTCTTTAACCAGGAAGCAGCGGGAATCCTATGTAGGGCGCATGGGACTGCCAGGGGGAGTGTGGGAGGCCCAACACAAAGCATATACAAGGTCATGGAAATTACTGCAGCAACTTGCGACCTTCCCTGCTGGCTTCCCCTTTGACTTATGGGAAGTCGGCAGAAAAGGTCACAAATGGTGATCAAGTGACCACGGGGCAGTACAACCATCATGTGAAGCTGCTTGCCAAGCACCCAAATCATGATCATATGACAATGGGGTGGTGGTGGTGGTATGGCCAGAATTTTGAGAAGCAGCTCCAAGTACCATTCCACTCAGCATCACTGTAACTTCAAGCAGTTGCTGAATGAGTGGTCAGTAAGCAAGGACTACCCACATAACAGAAAAAGATCTGGATGTTCCAATCAATCACAGACTGAATATAAGCCAACAATGTGATGTAGCTTCTAAAAAGGGCAAATGCTATTTGGGGATGTATTAGCAAGAAATGATAGTAAGTAGAAAGTAGGAAGTAATTATCCCATTATTTTTTGCCTTGGTGAGAACCCACTTGGAATATCATATTTGGTAATAATAATAATGAAGGAGGGGAGGAGGAGGAGGAGGAGGAGGAGGAGGAGGAGGAGGAGGAAGAAGAAGAAGAAGAAGAAGAAGAAGAAGAAGAAGAAGAAGAAGAAGAAGAAGAAGAAGAAGAAGAAGAAGAAGAAGAAGAAGAAGAAGAAGAAGAAGAAGAAGAACAACCTGGAGCCAATTTAGAGCATTTACTCTGCAGAAGAGAAAACTGAGCAGAGATACGATAGCACTCTTCAATATTTAGCGTTATTTTAAATTACAGCATTTCTTCCTTTCCTTTGAACTAAAAAACGCATGATGGATTAAGAGCAGCAAAGCTACCTAACGTGGAAATGCATTTCGAAATATTGACATGCTAAAAGCAAGAAGAGAAACCTTCGCTTTCTTACATTTACCTTCTTCTGATTGGCCAGAGCTGCCAGCCGTGATCGCCTGGACTTCTCTGTCACATCGGCCCTTGAGACTCAGATCTGCGGCAGCTATTCACGCCCCCCACGTGGGGGCGCTGTCCTCTGCTCCGCGACCGCTTAAGCTCCGGAAGACGGCGCTCCTCTTGCCTCTGTAACAGGCAATAATTGTAGAATTTCTCTGTCCCGCTCGTACGGCAGGAAGAGGCGGAGATTGAGGGGAGGGAGCCACGTTTGAATAACAAGCCTTCCTATTAGTGGTAACTCTTGAGCTTACCCAATAGGAGAATCCCTTGCTTGAATGTGGGTCGTCTAAAAGCGCCATCTTACTTCTTGTTCAGAGTGCTGAGCTGTACGTTCCCGGTCCGAGTGAGAGGGACCCAGCTATGCCGCTTTATCAGACCTGGGAAGAGTTCACTCGTGCAGCGGAGAAACTCTACTTGTCCGACCCTATGAAGGTACTTGGGCATGGAGGTGATTTGAAGCGTGGAGGGTCGGTGGAGGAGAAGTCGGCGAGAATTCGCTCAAAAATTGAGCAGAAGGAAGAGGGGTTACTGGGTGTTCGAGTCTCTGGACTTGCATGGGTTAGGGGGTGGCGGTATTTATTATCATTTTAGTCACTAAAACAGTCTTCCAGCTCTGGTGGTGCCGAAGTAGTAATAATTATGTTGGCAACCATAGAAAAGCTATAATCTCGCTCAGAGTAGAAAGGCATTAACCAAAAGTTTTGATTTATTTGTTTTATTTATTTATTTATTGTCATGAATTTATTTGTGACAGTTGAATGTATTGCAAATCTACGGATCTCACTTTATCATGTTTCCTGGCTGGAGTAAATTTGGAAATAACTCTTCTGGTAGCGTTATAGTAAATAGGTTTCAGTGATAGGAAGTCTTCCGAACTTCTAGTGTTTGGGGTATTTGAATATCAATATTTCACTATTGAATTAACATACCTTATTTGGTAGTGGCTGTTGCAATGAGTTGTACAAAACCTGGACAATCAGCTCCTGTATGCTTATGCAGGATTGTGTAAAGGAGATACATTGGTTTTGTTCATTTCAAGTGTGCCTTGGTTGGGAGCTCTCATCAGATGAAAAAGGGCTAAAGGTTGAAATGCTGTGTGTAACTGGCATTAAGGCAGTTTTGTAAATAACTAGATTTTTTTAACTTGTGAAAGTGTATCTATATTGATGCTATTTTATTTTTTTTATAAAATGATTTTTCGTGTCATTTCAGGTCCGAGTTGTACTCAAGTACCGACATTGTGATGGGAATCTGTGTATTAAAGTAACAGATGATGTTGTTGTAAGTAAAACTTAGGTGATGTGATTTACAATTTTAAATTCTCAGAGTCCAAACCATATTTTCAATATTGTTTTAGCAGGAAAATTGGTTGATGTATTAGCTGATTTACTTAATACTTCTCAAAGAAGCAGTTGTGTAAAACTAGAGGCATTCAAATCATTTTTATAAGATGTGGTGTTTTTAGAGTTAATGCTTTGGCATTTTTAAATTCTAAAACAGTACCTCAGAATAAATATGAATTTTTAGAATCCTAATGTCCAGAGTTATGTATGGTGGGCAGTCATACAAATCTTTTAAATAAGTACATAAATAAAAAAGCTTTTACCTACTGTTTTAATAAAAGGCTCTGTCTTAGGCCCAGTACTGTTCAACAGCTTCATAAACCGATTTAGATGAGGAGGTAGAAGGGAAACTCATCAAATTTGCAGACAACACCAACCTGGTGAGAATAGCCAACACCCCAGAAGACATTAGCTGGATTTTCACAGACTTGAATACTGGGCCCTATCCAACAAAATGAAATTCAATGGTGAGAAAAGTAAGATTCTACACTTAGGCAATAAAAGCCAAATGTCGGGTATCAAATAGGTGGTAACTGGCTCAACGGTAGTAACTGTGAGAGGAATTTTGCAGTCCTAGTGAACAATTTCTTAAATATGAACCAGCAGTGTGCTTCAGCCAACAAAAAGGCTAACATATAAAAAAGATGTTGAGATTCTAGAAAGAGTCCAGAGAAGCGCAACAAAGATGAATAGGAAATTGGAGTCTAAAATATGACGAACAGTTGCGGGAATTGGGTATGTCCAGTTTAATTTAAAAGGACTAGGAGTGACATAGCAGTATCCCAATATTTAAGAGGCTGCCACAAAAAAGAGGGAGTTAATCTAATTCCCCAAAGCACTTGAAGACACAACAAGAAGCAGTGGATGGAAATTAATCAAGGAGAAAGCTTATTTCGCTTTAGAAATAAGGAGAAATTTCCTAACAGAACAATCAGTCAGTGGAATGACTTGCCTTCAGAAGCGGTGGGTGCTCCATTGCTGGAGGTTTTTAAGAAGAGATTGAACATTAGAGTTGTCTGAAATGATATAGGTTCTCCGGCTTGAGAAGTGGTTGGACTAGAGCAGTGATGGCTAACCTTTTTGTCGAGGCGTGCCAAAAACGTGGGGAGCCTGGGGGGATCACACACATGCGGACCCACATCCATAATGCAATGCCCTCCCCTGCACATGCACATACAACCCAACCCCTCGTTGCATGTGTGCTTGCCTCACTGAAGCCTCCGGACTTCCAGGAGGTGTGTTGGGTCGTTTATTGCCCTCTTGAAGCCTCTGGAGGGCGAAAAATGGCCAAAAATCAGCTTGCCAGCGTGCACATACACACACGAGCTGACAGAGCAACATCTTGCATGCTCTCAGAAATGGCTCCACATGCAACCTGTGGCAGTTCTGTTACTTGTTAAGGAAGTGCAACCTTTGTATATATTTTATATATATATATTTAACTCTTGGGAGCGTTAGTTTTTTAGATATCCTGATTAGAAGTAGCTGATTCTGCTTTAACTTTGCACTAAAGAATGATTTTTAATTAGATAGTCCTCAACTTACGACTGCAACTGAGCCCAACATTTCTGTTGCTAAGTTAAACATTAAGTTTTGCCCCATTTTATGACCTTTCTTGCCATAGTAGTTAAGTGAACCACTGCAGTTAAAATAGTAACACAGTTGTTAAGTGAATCTATCTTTCCCAGTGATTTTGCTTGTCAGAAGTTCGCAAAAGGGATCACATAACTAAAAAAAATAATTTGGTCTTTTCTTTCTTTATATTTTTTTTTCCTTGGTTTATTTTACTTTTTATCAGATTAAACAACACTTGAATAAAGGCATACACCAAGGAGGGAGGTAGAGGGAAAGAAGAGGGAGGAGTAAGGAAGGAGTAAGGGGAATGTAAGGAGGGCGTGTTGGGAGTAAGGGGAGAAGGAAGGTTTGAGGGGAAAGGGAAGTAGGAGGGGAGTGTTAGAGGGAGGAAAGGAAAGTTGGAGGGGGTAGATGGGGTGTATGGAGGATGGAAGTGTCAGGTGGGGTTGTGAATGATGAGTTGTGTTTTCTTTTTTATTTTGTTTTATTTATTTATTTTCTTTTTTTTTCTTATAGCAAATACCCTGTATATAAGTGATTGTAAAATGGAATGTGAAAATGAATAAAATATATTTAAAATAATAATAATAATAATTTGGTCAATTGCACTTTCTTTTTATATATTTTGTCCTCATAATCGCTGCTTCTCCTTTGTTAGGTCTTTCTGTCATAACAGCTTAATTTGCATTCTAAAACTACATTGTAACAGCTGTTTTATGTCCTCATGATATGAGGATAAAGAGCAAAGTATGTGTTTTAGACTTTTAAAAACCATTTTGCCATCAAATCAATGTTATCTCTGGGTGATCACATGGATAGACCTCTCTTCTAATCTGACTCCAACCTGGCCCTTCAGGTCTCCTAACAGTGCACCTATTGCTGTAGTAATCAAGGGCACTCACCTTGCTCTTGGTTATCTTCCCCCCCCCCCTTTTTTTTCTTTCTCAATGTTACGGACATCTGAATAGAGTACAGTCTGCAGAATGTATCCAAAATATGATTACTTGAACCATGTGTTCAAATGTCATTTGTGCCTTGTGCCATAAGAATTATGATCATGGCATCTGAATATCTTTTTCAAGATTGTCATAACCACTGTACCAAATTCTCTGTTGACAGCTGGTCCTTTTATTGTTGATGATTGATTCTGAAATGCATTAGTTATCCACCAGATCACTGTCTTTGTTGTCAATTCTGATTGTTCTCCCTGTTATCATTTGTTTGGTCTTTATATTTATTTGTAGGGCCATTTTTTCATTGTCATCATTGACTTGCACTACTAGAACTTTGAGATCACTTACCTCTATCAGACTAATGACATCAGCATGAGTGTAGTGCAGGTTGTGATATTTCTTCTTATAATTTTAAATGCTCATCTTCTTCCAGTCCAGCCTTACTCAATATATTTTCCACATGTAGGTTGAATAAATAAGGGAGAATATATAGTCTTGTCTCATTCCTTTGCAACTGTAAAATAAGTTTTTATTATGTTTTGTGTAGACTGTAGCTTTCCTACCTTTGTCATATGGGCTTTGTACGAAGAAGTTGAGATGTTTTGGGATTCTCATTTTCCTAAGGACATTCCATAACGTGCTTGACATAATTGAAGGCCTTTCTATAATCAGTAAAGCATATATTGACTTCTTTTTGGTATTATTTGGCTTTTTCAATTAACCAGGATGCATCAGAAATTATACCTATTCTTCCTGTCTATTGTTTTTTTCTAAAACCAGCTTCATCATTCCACATTTCCAGGGCTATAATCTTCAGAGAAAGTTAGTTTGCTAACATGTGATAATTTCCACATTCTGTTAAGTCTTCTTTGATTGTGGTATGTAGACTAAGCTCCAATAGGGTTGACCACACTGTCAGTCTCCAGATTTGCTGGTATAGTTGAATTAGAACTGATTTGTCTTCTGTTACTTATTACATTTGTGTAGATATTCCATCAATACCTGCAGCCTTCTCAATTAGTAATGACCAGTGTACTCATCTAATTGCATTTGATTGTACTAAGAATTTGTGTGAATTCTTCTTAAGGAGTATCTTCGTAAGTCTCTTGGTTGTCTCAAATATGTACAGAATTTCAGTACTGTATAGAGTAGTCCCCAAATTGACAGTCGTAACTTGAGCTTGGCAATTAGAGTTATAAATTGTGACTGTCATAAAGTAGGTCACTACGTGACCAGAGCCGATTCTACAATTTTTTCACGGTGGCTGTTATAGAAACTGCAGTCATTAAGCAAATGCTGCAATTGTTCATTGTTTGCTATGGACCAGTTTTGGCTGGAAACAGGAAGTAAATACTGGTTTCCAGCAAAACCGTTGTAAATCGTAATCATATGACCACTGGGCATTGCAAACGTCTGTAAATATGGACTGCTTGCTGAATGCTCAAAATGTGATCGGGTGGGAAGGGGAGATGATGTTGGAACTGTATCATAAATAGCTTTTGAGAGGAGATCCATTGAAACTTCAAATGGTTGTTAAGTGATCAGTTGTAAATCAAGGACTTCTGTATTCCTTCTGTATATGTTTGACTTCTTTGAGTCTGTTATTACGCATCTATTGATAGCCTTGAGCAGATCAGTGTGAGATTGGAATCTCCTGAGTTTGCGGAACTTTTGGAAGACTTTTCTTGTTTATCACATTACTATCTTTATAGATGTCATTTGTAGTATGGTTTCTTGTTTTTTTAAAACAACGGTTCTCTGAAATTGTTTGTTAAATATGTTCTTAAGATCTTTGATATTCTTAGCTTTAACTTCAGTTCTTGGCAATTTCTCTTATCTATTGTGATATCCATTTTGATTTCTTCTGTTTCTTGGTTCTTGGTAATTTATTTTCATATTAACTTATTTATTTCATTTTGCTTATCATATTTAAGATCCATTTCCATCACAGAGGGATTCTGGGCAGTATACAATAAGATTTAATTCCACAGTTCCTCTTGAGGTTCAGAGTTTTAAAATGATTCCTGATGTTCTCCTTGAAATGGTGGATATGTTTTTAAGACCATAATATAGAAAGTGGTTGGCTTTATTCATCTGGCATTTTGGATGCAATCAAACCTGAGAGCTTATCACACAGCACTGGATCATCAATCACTTATTATTATTTATCCAGGTGGTTTTTATTTTTGACAAAATACAGGAGTGTTTTTATCATTGCTTTTTCCAGCATAGTATTGAAATGGTGCTTTTGCTAAACTGTTCTTATACTTCCAGCATCTTCCTACATTGCTGTAACTGTTGCCCTAAAAGGTGCCTCTTTTGGGAGGGGGGGGGGGAATGGAAGCTCTTAATGTCACAGATGACCCTGCTGGGAAAATGTAGTTTTGACATAATCCTGGCATTCTTTGTATATCCCTCCCAGAAACATTCCCCCACTGCCACACTGAAGCAGCATAGCAGGCGTGTATGTGTGAAATTATGTTCAGAGAAATCCTGATGAGTCTTTTCCCTATGCTTTTTTTTCTTTCAGTGTCTACTCTATAGGACAGATCAGGCTCAAGATGTAAAGAAAATTGAGAAATTCCACAGTCAATTAATGCGACTGATGGTAGCCAAAGAATCCCGCAGTGTTGCCATGGAAACAGACTGAATATGTGGAAATAAAATGAATGTTCCAGTCACGTATCGCGGGAGGAATGTATCTATTGGATTTGGGCATATTTGGAATGGACACACGATGGCATCAAGTGGACTATTAAAATTGAGTTTTGTAAGGATTTGGGGGCTCCACTTCAGAGTGGCTTGGTAGACTATATGCTTTCATTGAAAGCTTCTATTTATTTTTCTTTCAATTTGAGTGAGGAAATATATATATGTTCTTTTCTGGAATTCTTAAAGGTTAAAGTATACTCAGCCAGATTTATAACTTCCTTTCTTAAATCTTTAGGACATTGCCTAAAGATTTCTCTGATGGGTTGAAGAATGCTGTTATATAGACGGGGGTGGGGGGTGGGGTTGTGGAATTTTATGTTCTGTTAAATTAGCGATGCATAATCTTTATATATTGATGTATTATTTAGTTGGCAAATAACATCTGATAAAATGTTCTACTGGAAAAACAAGGATGCTTGTGAATCAATTCATGTGTCTAGATTTAAAGATTCAGAACTGATTCTTGCTTCATAATCATATAAACTGAAAAAGATGTTCTAATTGTTAACAGACGAATGCTAAAAACAGCTATTTCTGTACTGTATTTAAGATTGCTGGCAAAGCCACCTTCGGTGAGATGGGCAGCATACAAGTTTGATGAATAAATAATTCAAACTGGCATTGATTTTGAATGATAGAAAGGAGTAAAGATGTGCAGAACATTTGATCTTGAACTGTTCCAGATGTGAAATTTCAGGAGTCATCACGCTTCTAGTACAAAACTGAAACTCGCAGTGTTTGAAACACCTGTTTCACACTTGAATGAGACATTTTGCAAAATATCATGTTAAAATGGTTTGAAACCAAATGTTTACTTGTAGAAACACCTGAGGCATATGAATAAAATTGTATGTAGAACTTTTAAATAACTGCTACTGAAACCAGCCTTAAAGTGTCTTATAATTTCTTTTCATATGAAGTTCTCACTTTCAAATGTTAAATTAAGTAGTGATAGAAAGCTTCACAATCACCTGAAGTATAAAATGGTAGGCATAGCTTGCCAATAATAAAATAAAATTCATTTTAGATTGTTTTTCTGAAACTAGGAAATGTTCACTAAGAAAATAATGCTTAAATGTTTTATTGAATTATCAGCTTCTCTAGGGAATTGCAATGATCAGAGATGTGTAAAGCAGATTGTTCCAGGGATGAAATGTTTTAGGAAATCTGGAATTTTTAAAAATCTGAATTATATCAATCCAGCCTTCTTTGTGGTCATCGGACTTGCATGTGTGCTATAACCCAGAAGCTTAGCTTTTCCAGAGTACGGCCCTGAGGAGCGCGCAGGCGCACACGTGCAGCATTTCCATGCAACCTTTTTGGGACACGGTGCAGAAAAAGTTTGCCATCAGGGATCTATGGTGTCCCAGTATTTTATTTCTCTGTGACTTCCAATTGCAAACAAAACCTACAACACAAGTGCAGTACCAACCTCTTCCTACTCAGGATCCCAAAAACTAATGCTGAGAGAATTGCTGTTTTCAGTACACAGAAGGAAGTTATATAAAGATACCAAAACGAACGCTTCTCATAACTATACCAGAAATGTCAAGCACACCCACAGCTGGATCCTGCCTGCGCAGGCCATGCCTATCCCAGCCCTGTAAGGGCAAAAAAATCCCAATATGTCACAATAAGGCCCGCAATGCAATCAGGTTTGAAACCCCTGCTTCATACCATTTGTTTAATTACTTTGAAGACTATCATTGTATGGGGCAGGGCTTAGTTTATTATATGAAGGTTGATCATGTTATAAGAAACTATTTCTCCCTTTACTTGAGCTAGTTGGCTGTGAAATCAATTTTGTAATTTCAGGACATGTAAGTAAGTGAGCCCCTGTGGTGTTTTCTTTAATAGATGCTGTTACAATCTTATGAAGAAATATAATCTAGAAAAGCACTCTTCATACTTGAACTAATAAACTGCCCTTTAGAAACTAAATTAAAATTGGAAAATGAACAGGGGTATATTAGTTTCAATTACCTTTTCCACTTGGAAAAAAAAATCTCATAGCTTCACAGCTGTTAAAAGTATTTCTTTACCATATTTTTCGGAGTATAAGACACACCTTAGATTTTGGGGAGGAAAATAAAAAAATTCTGCCTACCAGCATCCATGGTATTCATAGCATCCTATCAGTGTGTGAGAAAGTTGAGGGCTGTTTGGAAACACAGTATTTGCTGTGTGAGCAACAAAGAAGGAGACAGCAAGGAGCCAGGGCATGCCTTGTTCTGTACTACTGTAAAGGTGCATGCTGTGCTGATATCTAAAAGTTAAAGTGAAACTTCTCTGTTGAACTACCATATTGGAAAACCTGCTTTTGATATTGTATGTTTACTTAATGTGTTCTATATAAAGAGAAGTTATTGAATCCTGCTTAATCAATTACTTGTGTGTGCTTTCTGAATGTGATTGCTGCTGCAAACTCTGACACATCCTTGCAGCAAATAGCAAACAACCATGTCAGATTCAGCACATTATTGCAGCCTGATTCAGGGTGAGCATCTTATTGGTGCGTGGATCGGCCTCCCAGAATACCCCCAATCAGCTATTCCAGGCTGCAGGGATTGCCACAGACCATCGCCTCCTGTGCCCCGCGTTTTTGGCTACATTCGGTGTATAAGACACACCCAAATTTTCACCCTCTTTTAGGAAGGGAGTAGCGTGTCTTATACTCTGAAAAATATGGTAGTTTGTTTTAGTGTTTAGATACTGCACTAATTTTAAAAACTTCCAGTAAGTGGAACCTACAGTATGTAATGCTTGTAATCGGTATCACCCATGCTATCTCCCAGAACACTCCATTCACCTTTATTTCCTCCCTTGCCTGTCAGTCGGCATTCCGTGCCCGCTCAGGATGCTTTAAAAATCCTGGAGCATTCTTAAGAGCAATGTTCCTCAACTTTAAGGCAAGTGGACATCAACTTCCAATGCTGGCTGGAGAATTCTGGGAATTGAAGTTCACTTGTCTTACAGTTGCTAAGGTTGAAAAGCACTGCTCTAGCCTAGAGTGTTCCCAACAACAACAACAAGAAAAGTTACTTTCTAGCTGGGAATTTGGAATGTTTATTATAATTTATAGGCCGCCCTTTTCCCTGAGGGGACTCAGGGCGGCTTACAAAACACGGGAAAGGGGGTACAAAGACAAAAGACATAAAACAATACATAATATTAAAAAATAGAACACATCATTCATTCATCATTCGGAAGGGGACAAACTAAGATTTTTTATCCCCAGGCCTGATGGGATAGCCAGATCTTAAGGGCCGTGCGGAAGGCCTGGGCGGTGGTGAGGGTGCGGATCTCCACGGGGAGATTGTTCCATAGCGTCGGAGCTGCAACTGAGAAGGCTCTCCTCCGTGTAGTCGCCAGTCGGCACTGACTGGCGGATGGGATTCGGAGGAGGCCTACCCTGTGCGATCTGATGGGACGCAGGGAGGTAATTGGCAGAAGGCGGTCTCTCAAATAGCCAGATCCACTACCAGATCCACTACCAGGAATTTCCAGGATTGGTTTCCACACACACATTCTATACACAAGCCTCAATCCTTTTTATGGATTTTGGCACCCAAAATTGACCACTTTTGCTGAAATTCAATGCATCTAGAAAGCAACAAATTTGAGAAACCTGATAAGAATAGTCTTCTGACAACTCTGGATGACCATGAAATCAGTTTATTTTGTCGATGAATACTCATTTCATGTGATTACTTCTAACAAAATACAATTTTGGAAAAAAAATCTGCCCACTTTTCCAAAAAGCAGACACACTTCTATAGAGATATGGTATGAGAATACTAATATATCTAATTTCCTTCCTTACTGAAGTAATGATAAGTCACACTTCTGGAACACATCTCCCATTCAGGCATTCTTGTCTCCCTCCCACCATCTTGCATAATATAAAGTATATTATTCATAGTTTTCCAATGTAATTTATAAGTCAAGATTGGAATATTGGAAACATGTAAATGTCATTCTTTACTTTTTCTTATATCTGCACAAGGTTATGACTTAGGGCCCAATGCTGAATTAGTATTTATAAGATTAAACAAACGCAAGATCCATTTTAGATCTCTTGTTTTGCCTCTTCCCAGTCCTTGCATTTTTTATCCTTCTTTTTTCCATCTTTTCATCAGAACTGCCCCAAGATATTTGGCTGCCTGCGGTAAAGGATAAAATGGTACTAATTTATGATACTAATTTCCTGCTTCACGTACAGATGTGTGAACCGAACAGTCGTTCTGAAAGTACTGCGCCATAATATAGGGAGCCGCAGTCCAAAGCCTTCCACCTCAGGGAGTTTAGGGGAAACGAATACAAGTGAAGACCTGGGCTGCCCTCTATAACGCGGACCGAAGCAGGGGTTTCTTTAAGAACTACATTTCCCAGGTTTCCTTAGGTTTAAGTTTCGATTCCCCGCCTTGACCGCGCCGGGCTTGGGTTGGAGGTGCTGGGGGTGGGCGGGGAGTTCTGACCTGTTTTTGGAAGGATGACGGGTCGATGTGATTGCGGGTTTTTAGACTTTGTAATGAAAATGTAAGCTTTCCATATATTGTGCATTCTCTCTTCTGTGTTGATTCCTTCCTCACTGACAACATTCACACCGCTCGTCAACCGCTAAGCAGCCGCAGGGAAATCTTTTCGATCGTGGAAATGAGCTTCATATCTTGCTCAGGCAAGGGGGTCGGGGGGGTAAACTTGGGCATACGGGTGGGATAGTCCCTCTCCCGCTAGCGTTTCCTAACGCGGTACTCTAACTGGGAGAAAACCAAGCGTGGCATAGGTATCTGAGCCGTGCCACGATCCGTCTGAAAAGATTATCTTTTTCCTCCCGGTACGTGTTTCTGCATCTACACGATTTTGTGTTTCAGTTTATGTTCTCGAGTCCTACAGCATACTCTATTGTATGCAATTTGTAAAGTAACGACAGCAGAACCTAGGGGTTGAAAAGTCGCAGCCTCCTCTACGATCATTGAGATTTAAGATTCGCTTAAGAAATTTTAGGGTGCGGAGACGAATGCTTTTTAAAAAACAAAACAGCAAAACAAGATGTAGGTTCCAAAAATTTTTCAAAAAGGGTCCCTCACTTATAATTGCATGATTTCAGCTGGGAAAACCTTTGGTTTTTTACTTGGACTCAAATAAGAAAATGGATTTTGAGTTTACTTCCCATATTCCATGATATAACCAGACTTGGATGACAGCATCTTCTTCCAAAGACAACTTGATTCGGACAATCAAAACCTGAGAACAGAGAATAGAACAGATCAATCTGGATTACAACCTTCATTAGACATCTATATTTTCTGGGACCTGCTAAGGCTCTGGTGGCACCTGAGTACAATTAATTTTGGCACTTTTGCTTTTGTGTATTTTCCGTAAGACTTTAGGCTGAGCTTTTGCATTTTTTAATTCTTGGACTTGGCTGATGGCAACCTCCTTCTCCATGAGTTTCTGAAACTACTGTCCTAAGATGACTTGTATGGGATAGGAATTAAGAGTGTCAGTTTAAGACTGAGAGATTCAGAGGCCATGAAATTCATTGAGAAACTGTGGTGTTCATTACTTTTCAACCTAACTTGCCTTGTAAATTTGCTTGGAAAATGAAATGGGGAATGGGCACCTACTGCTTTAGTTGTTCAGAGAGGGCAGAGATCAAGCGGCAACAACAAGAAGGATCATCAAAGCTTGTGACTCCAGGTGGCAACGGAGGCTTAGCAACTCCTAGAAAATAAAGATGTCTATCTGTTGAAGGTTGTAATCCAGATTGATCTGTTCCATCCTGTGTTCTCAGGTTTTGATTATCTGAGTCAAGTTGTCTCTGGAATAAGATGCAGGCGTTCAGTTTCCATAGAAACTGACAACAGTCCCTTGTCTGCAACTGTAAGACATTTAGAGAAAATGAAAGGAAATATTTGAAATAACGTTTTGGCTGTTATTTGGGATCTTATATATGTTATTGAATAATTTATTCTGTTGCAAAAATGATTTATATTATATGCAATACTGGCTACTCTCTCAATACAAACATTAAAGTAAACAAATCAATAATTATCAAAATATAAAAATGCAATTTTGAAAAATTATCCTATCTTTATCATATTAATAAATAATTCAAGGTGATGAACATACCTAATACTCCTACCTCTTCCTATTTTTCCCACAACAACAACCCTTTGGGGTAAGTTGGGCTGAAAAAAAAGTGACTGGCCCAAGGTCACCCAGTTGGCTTTCATGCCTAAGGCAGGAATAGAACTCATAGTCTCCTGGTTTCTAGCTGGGTACATTAATCACTAGACTAAACTGGCTCCAAATACTTATTCAGCTAAAAATCTAAAATCATATATATGGGTAAATTATCTACACAAGGACATACACTCTTAACCTTGTAAACTGCCCTGAAACTTTTATGAAAATCTGTATTGTACTTTACATAAATAAATGCAGCTTGTACAGAATATATATATGCAGTTTGGCCATTGTTTGAAAGAACAAAGAAAACTTTAATGCTGTGAATTCCTTTTTTTTTATTTTTTATTTATTTTAATTGAACAAAAATACAAAAAAAGAATCATCCTTCATTACATCTTGTAGAAAGCATGTTGATTGGTTACAGATAATTTTCGTGCATTTCTTCCACAGTCATTACTTATAGTTCATATTAGATTATACACTTTAAGTCAAAAATCTTTGTATATCTTACTTTCAATGTACCACAATTCTCATTTGACTACAATTATTTGAACATGCTTTTACCTCATATTATTCACTCAATGCCACATAATGGCATTCATTAGCTATTTCAAAAAATCCTCCAATAACATTACACCTTTATAACATTTTTTAAGTAAAAGTCAATTAATAAAGTTTCTAAGCCTTTCTCCCCCTTTTTTTCCAACTCACTGACTAAAATTTATATCCAAGTTACTTTAGCCAATACCATAGAATGTATATATGTTAAACAATTGAATGAATGAATGGGTTTATTTATAGGCCGCCCTTTTCCCTGAGGGGACTCAGGGCGGCTAACAACTCATAGGAAGGGGGATACAGACAATAACATATAACATTACATATAATTAAAGAGTAAACAACATTCATCCAACATGTCCATTAACATTTCCTTGTTGTTATTATAATTGGCTAAAAATCATTTACTATTTATGCCCCATCTCCTCTCATCAGGGCCCCCACCCCAAAAAAACCCCAAACCCTTACACCTTTATAACAAGATCTAAATGAAAATTTGTTAATAAAATTTATAGGTCTTTTTCCCAAGTCACAATTTACAATTTATATCCAAATTTCTTTTAGTAAATTGTCAATACATGTATATATCATTACGCTGTATTCATTATCATTTCATTATTATTATTATTTATAGTTAATTAATTGTGAGTAAACATTTAATAGCAATCGAAAACAATCTAGGAGTTACAAAATTCCTACTTATTAATCACCAATAATAAAAAAACTATTTTTTTTAATTATCAACTTTCATTGTCAGCCTGTATCTTTCAAGTAACAAAACAGTCTTATCTCTCTTGCCAATTGTGGAGTCAGTCTTCTTTTTATCTCCTTTATAAGCTTTTTATAGGCTTCTCTCTGCACTTTGTTCCTTGCAGGGTCTCTCAGATAATCTACTTGCTCACCAGTTGCTACTAAAGTTAACTTGTCTTTGTCAATCTTGCTTCTGAAAAAATTTCTCTTCTTATGTCTATCATCCTTAGTATTTTTTTCTCTTCTGTGTCCTGGAATCTGGGGTAGAGCTCCAATTCGTCGAATTCCCTTTTCCATATTTCCTTCTTTCCATTTTCACCGACATTTGCTCCATTAATAAATTCATCTATTCTCTTATCTTTATCTTCTATATCTTCATTCTCCCCTTTAATTTTTTGGGCTCCAACCCCATCATCTTTTGCTGTGAGGAAGACTAGTCTTTCCAACTTCTTCTCAATTCTCCCATAGCCTTCCAATAGATTTTGAATTCCAGCCAAGATATTTTGGAATTTTAAGGTTTCCTCATCTGAATATTGATCCATGTTTCCAAAAAAGAAAGAGGAAAGGAAAAAAACCTAATAGTCACTGCCATTCTAGCCTTCCAGGCCTCTTTTATTTTTTATTTTAGGTTGACTTGAACACAAGTTCTTTTATTCTTTTTACAAGTTCTCTTCAAAGGGGAAGGGTTCTGTTCCCCCTTTCTTTCTTTCTTTCTTTCTTTCTTTCTTTCTTTCTTTCTTTCTTTCTTTCTCTCTCTCTCTCTCTCTCTCTCACTCACTCACTCTCTCACTCTCTCTCTCTCTCTCTTTCTTTCTTTCCCTGCCAAAATAATTCTCAGAAAACAATTGTGTCCTTGGTTCTTTATCAGTTCTTTACTTGTTCTGTAAACAAGTTGCAAACTCTTCAGCTGCAAAGTTAGTGGAGTCAAATAAAAAAGATACATTGTTTAAAAAAACTCTGAGTGCCAGTTATTTTTCACCTTCTGTAGGAAACAAAGTTCTTTACATTTCTTTTAGTGTGGTTTAATAACAAGTAGTAGGAAGAATTGTTAAAATAAAAAGAAAGGTTTTAATCCAGGTCAAAAAATAAAGCAACAAGAAGCAGAAGGAAAAAAATCAATCCGTTCACTTTAAGAGGAGAGATGAAGAACGTTACGAGCATTTCAAACCACAAAAAATAGTTAGAAAGACAAAGGAAAAAAAACTTTCCACAGCGATCCCATTAGGATTATTTTCGCCGCTCAGTTCTTTTGTTTAAGGATCTAACTTGGCTTTAAAGAAACATTTCTTTGGGCAATCTTTAGCAAAATAGAAAAAATACCTCACCAGATGGACTCACTTTCTCTTTTCACTTCCTTCCAGAACGTCCCAATTTCATCAGCCTAGGGGCTGCCTCTTTACCGCGGGCTTGATGCACTTCCCTTGGGTCTATCAGAGATTTTGCGATATCCCTGAGACCAGCAAGGCTTTGTCTTCCTGATCACTGTCTTTACGGGACAGTTTAGGTCTCAAAGGACTCCCCAGTGGCAAAAGTATCAATGGTGGTCTCAGAGTATCGAGACCGCATGTTGTAACATCACGACGTGGATCCTCCTTCTCCAATGCTGTGAATTCTTATCTTGGAGTAATCTCCAATGAATATATAGGGAGTTATCTAAGTAGAACATTATAAGATTGCTTTGCATCTGAAATTTAAAGCAATGATAAGGTTCCACATGTTTTTTAGGAAGAAAACTGAAATGTAACTCAAACCTTCAGAAATGGGCTTCTGAAGCCAAGATCGTAGCTAAGATTATCTGTATCATTTATCTTCTAGCAGAAGTTTTAATTCTGTGTTTGACTGGATTTGCAACTGCTGTTCTTTCATTATTGGTTCAGTGTCCATGTATATTTCTCCAAAGTGAATATATGACCATGTGTCATTTGTCACCATTACATATCAAGAACCACCAATCCAACTTGCATGAAAGTTGGAAGCTGTCCATCAATTTCTTCTGATTCTGTTACACAAACCCTTGATTTCAATAGTAATTCTGTTGACATCATCAAGGCATGATGTGTGTGGAAATTACTTTCCCTTTCCCAAGACTGTTCCCTTTCCCAAGACTGAATAATTAAATAGTTGTGGGTTTTCTCCCATTTCTTTCTGCCTCAAGTGCTACTATGAGGACAACACAAGAGGCTAAGCTAAATATATTTTTATGTATAACATTCAGGGAATTGATAGGGTGCATTCAAAGACTGAAACAGAATATGTGAATAGCATTGAGTTTGTTTTTTCTATTGTGCATGTCTTAAATTAAAGAGTTTTTTGTACTTGGATTCAGCTGATGGCAATGGCAATGGCAACCTAGCTTTTCTCCTCCATGTGTTTTTGTACCTACTGTCTAAAGATGACTTTCTCAATCTTGGCAACTTTAGGATGTCTGGACTTCAAGTTTCAGAATTCCAGTCCTGACATCTTAAGCATATCGAAGTTGAGTAACACTGATAAAATAATGTGGTTTTCTCACATTCTTTCTGCCTCAAATGCTATTATGATGATATCAGTTATACTAATTAATTATATCAATTATTTTGATATCACCCTAACCAATTGCAACACAGTGATAACATCACATTGAATTGTGAGAACAGATAATAGAAGATCCACTTGATCTCATTGATACCTCATTTTGGGCTTGGTCAATCTGGAATAGCATCGCCTGCGGTTCGATGTAAGCATAGTACACAAAATTGTCTGCTATAACGTCTTGCCTGTCAATGACTTCTTCAGCTTCAACCACAATAATACACATGCAAACAATTGATGCAAACTCAAGGTAAACTGCTTCAAACTCGATTGCAGAAAATATGACTTCAGCAACAGAGTGGTCAACACCTGGAATGGTCTACCGGTATCCTTTCTTACAGCCTCAAATCCTCACAGCTTTAAACTCAAACTGTCTACTGTGGACATCACCCTATTCTTAAGAGGTCCGTAAAGGGGACGTGCATAAGCGCACCAGCATACCTACCATCCTTGTCCTCTGTCCCCATTTCCTTTATTCATGTTTATGTTCATACTTATATTTGTTATCTTGTACATATTTGATAATTAAATAAATATAGGAGTATAGCAGAATTATTTTTTTTCATGAGCTACGTACGTGCCACAGGTTTGCCATCACGATCCTATATTAAGTCTTTGCATGCCTGACACAAATATCCCCAGCGTGTTGCTTTTCATTACTTTCTGGTTAACATCCATACGAAGAATGCAAATGGATTTTCTCAGAACTGGCTAAAGACTGTCCTTCCCCATTTATCCACATCACCTAACACCATATACCACTTTCTAGGTTTCAGTATTTCCTTCCACATTGCCTATCTTTTCCAGAGGACCCTTGAACCTAGGGGTATTGAATTCTACTTTTTAGTCAAAGGAAATAATGGGAAGTGGGCACTCCTTGACTTCACATAGTATTTTATAATATTTTAATTAATCTCCTCAGGAACAAGTGTCTGGAACCTCTGCAAAAAAGTAAGATTTTGCCTACAATTAAAAAGTACAATCTTAAAAATAAGATTTTACCTAAAATAAAATCTTAAAAGTAAGATTTTACTTAAAAGCCAGTGTAGTCCTAAGCTTCATTAACAGAGGAATAAAAACCAAGATCACATGAAATGTTAGTACTATTTTATAATGCCTTGGTAAGACCCCCACTTGCGTCCAGTTTTGGTCGTCATGATATAAAAAAGATGTTGAGACTCTAGAAAAAGAATGCAGAGAAGAGCCACAGAGATGATTAGGCAACCGAAGGCTAAAGCATATGAGGAACGGTTGCAGGAACTAGGTATGTCTAGTTTAATGAAAAGAAGGACTAGGGTGACATGATAGCAGTGTTACAATATCTCAGGGGTTGCCACAAAGAAGAGGGAGTCAAACTATTCTCCAAGAACCTGAAGGCAGCAAAAGAAGAGGGAATGGGTAGAAACTAATCAAGGAGAGAACCAACCTAGAACTAAGAAGTAATTTCCTGACAATTGGAACAATTAATCAGTAGAACGACTTGCCTCCAGAAGCTGTGGGTGCTGATTGGACAAGCATTTGTGTGAAATATTATAGGATTTCCTGTTTGAGCAAGCGGTTGGACTAGAAGACCTCCAGAGTCCTTCCACTCCCTTATTCTGATAAGATGGATGCTGAACTTGAAGTGTATTGCAAGCCCAACAGGTTGGCTATCCCTGAGCTACAGTCCCTGCCTCTTTTTTCATGTTATGAGAACACACAGGAAACTTACATCAAGTCCAACAAGCTGAGTATTTCTCTCTTGTGTACTGAATTTGTCCAACCTAGCAACTTTCAGAGTGCCGACACAACAATTTCGACTATTACACTGCTATAATATCTGGAGTGTTCCTGACCAGATAGAAAATGTGATTTTCCAAATGTGTTTTGCACAAGCCATAAAACAGATTAACTCAATTGTTTCTGTTGCTTCCTTGGGACTTAGAACAGGCTGCGGATATCTTCAAGAGTCCTCACCTTTGTTTTTAAAGTCTGCAATCTGCGTTCTACATCAGTGAGCTTACGAGAAGAAGAGGATCAGGGTCGTGGACATCCTCATGACTGGGATTTCGGGTTTCATGGCAGTACTTTTATGTGTGTAATGTTCCAAAAGATGATCCGTGACATTCCCAAGAACACAGTTCTGCTTTATTGGAAGAGGTCATCCGATCGTGGCTTGCACAGGAATAAAACACTGAAATAAGTCGAGGTGGCACAGTGATTAGAGTGCAGTACTGCAGCTATCAGGCAGCTGACTGATAGCTGCGTTTCGGCAGTTCAAATCTCACCAGGCTCAAGGTTGACTCAGCCTTCCATCCTTCCGAGGTGGGTAAAATGAGGACCCAGATTGTTGGGGGCCATATGCTGACTCTGTAAACCGCTTACAGAGGGCTGTAAAGCACTGTAAATCAGTATATAAGTCTAAGTGCTAAGTGCTAATAAACAAGGACATATATTCGATTTTGCAGCTACTAAGATTGTTGGATGAGCAGGCACAAAAACAGCCAAGGAAATGATTGAAGCCTGGAAACGGGCCCCTTGTGAATCAACAGGAGTGCTGCTTTAACCCCAGCTTATCAAGTATTTATAAGGCAGGGGCTTGGCAGCACAAGGAAATAACAGCCAAGGATTTAATAGCCAGCCATCAACATCCCAATTTTCATCTAAAAAGCTACATGCAACAGGCAACATATATATACTACACACAGAACAGCCTAAAGCATACAGAAGTTCTCTGAGGATGGGCTCCAGCAAGTGTCTGAAAGCTTGGAAAACAAATCTCTAGTCCCGATGACCAACCCAGATTAGCTCTTGCAACTTTATCCTGGGAGATATATGTTCGCCTTCATTCATGAATAAAACATGGCTCCTTTTGTGACCCAATATAGGTAATCCTTGACCTATTGCCACAATTGGGGCCAGAATTTTCATTGCTAAGCAAAGGGGCTGTTAAGTGAATTGTGCCTGATTTTATGACCTTTTTGGTTGTTAGGCATAGTCACTGCAGTGCAGTTGGTAAGTGAATCACATTGTTGTTAAGTAAATCCAATTTCCCCCATTGACACTGCTTGTTGGAAGCCAGTTGTGAAGGTTGCACATGGTGATCGCATGACTCTAGGACACTGCAACCATCATAAATAGGTGCCAGTTCCCAAGTGCCCCATATTTTGATCACGTGACTGTGGGAATGTTGCTATGCTTGTATATGTGAGGAATAGTCATAAATCACTTTTTTTCTTGCTGTTATAACTTTGAACAACTGCTAACAAATGGTTGTATGTCAAGATTTGCGTATACAAATAGACTCCATTTCACTAATAGCGGAAGCAACAGAATTAAAAGCACCATTTAAAGCATGATGATGGACTCAATAAAACAGAAGCACCTAAAAAAACATCCTTCATCCCACATCTTCAGCAGCCCCTCTATATAAATGGCCTGTCTTAACACAGATAGTCCTCAAGTTACAACCACAATTGAGCCCAAAATTTATGTTGCTAAGTGAGAAACTTGTTATGTGAATTTGTCCCCATTTTATGACTTTTCTTGGCACATTTGTTAAGTGAATCATTACAGTTGTTAAATAGTAACATGGTTGTTAAGTGAATCTGGCTTCCCCATTGACTCTGCTTGTCAGAAAGTTGCAAAAGATGATCACATAATTCCGGGACTGTGTACAACAATTGGCATACATTAAAATGAAATTGCGTTGCATACACTCTCAGGGAGTCACTACTCCAATATACACTACATAAGCATGACAATAGGTAGGTAGGTAGGTAGGTAGGTAGGTAGGTAGGTAGGTAGGTAGATACTGTGTTTTCCCAAAAATAAGACAGGGTCTTATTTTCTTTTGACCCCCCCCAAATAAGCACTTGGCCTTATTTTCAGGGAGGTCTTATTATTTTTGAGGTGCAAGAGGAAGCAAGCATGGTCATCTCGTGGCTGCTGCTGTGTTGCAATATTTTTGGGAGGGCTTATTTTGAGGGGAGGGTTTATTTTAGTGCATGCACACAAAAGGGCGATTGGGCTTATTATCCAGGGAAGTCTTATTTTCAGGGAAACAGGGTATTAAAGGCAGGCATTTTTACCCAAGATCAAAAAGTCCTTGGTTCAAAGAGCAGTGCTGTGTATGGAATGGAAGAAGTTAGTATTAACACCTCTTCTCAGTCTAATCCACTTCACTGAGTTTTTATTAGAACATAATTATGGAAGAACTATGTACTTCACTCTGTAGACAAAAAAGCAAAATAAATAGTCTTTGTAATGGATTGCATGAGCTAAATTACTAGAACTGAAATCTCATTTAAATCAATGTGCAAAACTAATCTGAATTTGTTAATTCCATTAAATGGAAACATTTCATTCAAATCCATGACTTGAATTGCAACCCTTCCTTCCTCCCTTCCTCCCTCTCTCCCTTTTTAATTTTAATTTTATGATTGAATAAATCCTTAAGAGCAATTCAAGCAAAAAATGCTAGCTTTCAGAAAGCTCAGCACATGTTATTGGACATACCCAATTACTTCAGTGAACAGGCTCCTACATGCCGCTGTTAATTCTTCTCATCATTTTGTTGTAACAATTGACACACGAAGTGTAACAGATTCTTAAGAGTTGGCATTTTCCAGCATTGTCTGCCTATGACATATAGCAAGGAGGCTTTAAAAAGAGTTTCGATATTGCATGAGTTCAATGAAGAGGAAAACGACAAAGAGGTAGGTCTGGTCTTCAGCTCATTTTGTTCTCTGGTTTTCTGAATATATTGTTTGTTTATGTGATTACTATGTGCAGTGTTAGCTTACATAGGATTGTTTTGATAGAAAACAAGACATATTAAAAAAAGAAGAAAATAATTTTGGTTTTCCACTTTCTAGCTTCCACTTCTAGGTGCAACTAATTTTGTCTTTTCATTTTTCTCCTTTCTTGGGAAGACGGGTTCTGTTATTAATGTCTTGAATAGCAGCATTGTAAAAAGGAGGGAGGAATCAATCCATAAAATGCTATAGATAAGCTCCAACACTGGGAAGACTTAAGAGATACTAATTTCTCAAGGAGAAATGCTGGTTAGGCTTCTGGAGTTCCTATTGACAGTTGCCTTCTAAAAACCAGAATGTGAGATCTGAGCGCAAAAAGGAGGAAGATAATATTTTGAGAAAAGAAAAGTAGAAAATTGCAAATTTGATGAGTTGGAGAAGGAGAAGGAAAAGGGGCCAAGCTAGAGGGTTTAACTGTTGAGATATGTAAGAATAAGGGATTTTATTTGTATGAAGATGGGAACACAGGGATAATTTCCTATGGGACTAAAAAAAACAAGCTCTTTTAAAAAATGGGAATGGAACAGTCCAGGAGGACATTATGCCACGAGCAAAGTTAATAAAGTTTTTAAGGTTAGGTTTTAAGAAAATGATCCACAATACCATTGGATCAGAGATAAAATTCAGCAGATTCTGACAGGTTCTGGAGAACTGATAGCCAAAAAATTGAGTAGTTCAGAGAACTGGCAAATACCACCTCTGGCTGGCCCCAGAGTGGCATATCCTTCTCCCAGGAATGAGGAGGGAATGGGGATTTCGCAGTATCCTTCCCCTGCCATGCCCACCAAATCACACCCACAGAACTGGTAGTAAAAATAATTGAATTTACCACTGCATTGGATATATTTTCTCCTTTAATGTTTTTCCTGGTTGGGTGGGGGGAACAGTGTATCAGAGAAAGCAAACACCAAACATAACATACATGCTCCTGTTAAACCCAAAAATACACTAAGGCAGAAGCTTGTCCACCCGAAGGAAAAAACACTCAGACACAAACTAAGCAATGTGATATATGCAGTACAATGCAGTGAGGCATGCAGATCTATGCATTGGAGAAACAAAACAACCACTTCATGAACACATGTCACAACATAGGAGAAGAAACCCGTCAAGACAAGATTCAACAGTCCATCTGCATTTGAAAAACAAAGGTCACTCTTATTATAAAAAAGCAAAAAATTGTGATTTGATATTAATGCCTTATTTTAGTCTAACAGAGTTGGAAGTCAATGTTTCTTTTTCTTTTTTCTTATCCTTTCTCACTTCTCTTCCCGGAATTCCTCCCCACCATTTTCCTATTTACTTCTGTATTTTATATCTTATTTTATTTTATAATTCAATGCAAAAACAAAGGTCACTCTTTTGAAGACAGCAAAGTTCACATTCTGGACTCAGAGAGGACTTCTAGAATGAAAGGTCAAAGAGGTCATCTACCTAAAAATTGAACAGCCTTCTCAACAGAGGGGAAGGAATACAATACTACTTACCTTCTGTTTATAAGACAGTCCTTTCAGCAGTTCCAAGAAGGTTCCATACACATGTGCACTATTCAGGTGACCCTCAGGGCACAGATAAACCTTCAAGTGGCTTCAACGACTCTCAGAGAGAGTGCTAATGACCAGATGACTGCAAGGAATATAAAGCCTTCTATTCTCCACCATTCAGTCAGCACTGAAGAAGCTTTTTGGATAAGATGTAAAACGTTTTCAAGGAAAAAACAAAGTCCAGCTGCCTTTTGAAAAAGCAGCTTTGGGACAAACATGATGTGGATGACTTGAATCTACAGACACACAACAAACTTTGTCCTTTGCATCCAGGTGGAAGACTCAATGGCACCACATTTATTGGAAGAAAAACAGCAACTTGGCAGAAAGAATTGCTTAGAGCTCCTTGGGTCAGCCCAATTCCCAAATAACCAGGGATGGGCACTCCAGATTTCTCTGGAAGAGAGGGTTTATACTTGGTGATTTCCATATGGAAAATGGAATTACTTTCCTTTTTATTGATGTATTATTCATAATAGTTGATCCAATCTGGGACCAGATCTGTTATATTTCCTGCAGTGAAAAGCAAAAGCAAGTTGAAGTTCCTTTTTCATTAACCTTTCTGCTTGAGTTCTTAAATTTGCTAGCACTGACTTTTCTTAAGCTGTCTAAAGTGCAAAGCTGGCCATATTTTGACCATGAGTACAAAAAAGAGTAAAAACAAAAAGTTGGTATTCTTTAAAACAGTAAAAAATGCAGCATTGTGATTTTATTTTCTTTTTTTTAGATCATCATATAACAACAGTGCAAAAACAAACCACTCTGTTTATTCTGTGACACAATTCTGGGAAGACTAACTCAAGAGAGCCTGTACACCAAAATACCTTTTGAATAATAACTTCCTTAAAGAATATATGTTTGAAATTTGAAATGCTAATAATTCATAATTCCTAAGATAGTAGTGATTATTTAAATACAAAATTCTTTAAAATATAATGTTCACTTTGCTTATATTTTAAAAATCTCAGAACAATTAATATTAAGAAATCATTATTTGTGCATATATTAAAGGTGATTGTGGAATATATTTACATAATCGCAGAACATTCCAGTGTTTTCTTGGATTGCTACTGCAATTGCATTATATTTGTTTGCTATTTCTAATCCTCCCTGTTTATTTCCCACACTGTTCTAATGTACAAACACCTGAAGTTTTCAGTATTACCATCTCCTGGCATCTCTGTTATAGTGTCTTGCCAAACTCTCATTTTTATGATTTTTTTTCATCACTGCAGTTTGTTCAAAATATCTGTGAACAAATATATTTATGTTTTTGTGTGCCCAGTAATCAGTAATCGGTACAGATTTTAAGGCAGCCTGTACTCTGTTTTAATGTACGAAAAATCACCAACTAATTTTTCTCTGTTTTCTATTCAACAATAAGGAACAAAAAGGGTGTCTTAATGTTTTTCTAAGCCTGTTGTATCCATATCACTGTTTTAAATGCTAAAGCTTCAAAAGAGGAGAGTGGGTGTGCGTGTGCGCATATTGAATAAACTTTCTCTGGTTACTCATTATGTTGTTGACCATATTCTTATCATGGTTTTCACTTGGCCAGTGCATAGTGTAACTGCTGTGATGATTATTACAGATATTGCCCGGAAGGCAGATTGGTAAAGCTATTCCCTTTGGACTCCTCTATCAAGAATCTGTGTGGGTAGATGTGGTGTGGGTTCTGTGATTTGTAATTATGTGATTTCTGTTAGATATTAACTTTATATTTCAGTTCAGTCCTTTTTTGTATTTATTTTTTGTATTTCATTTGTTATATTTACAACTTGTTTTTATTCACAATTTTGAAACATCTAACAGAAATAAAGCTACAGTAATAAAGCAACTGATAATATGTAGCATCTTACATGAAAACAAAATAGTTTTAATGTTGTATGTATTTATGAAACACCCAAAAGACCAGAAACAATGGCAAACAATAACAGAGAAGTCCAGTGTCCTATTTAAATTAAACACTAGGGTAAATAAGATTATTTCATTTTATTTGCAATATTTTATTTACAATATTTTATTTTATCATACAAACATCTGTATGATTCCTTGATTCACAAGACTGGTACTTTAAGCAGTATTAGGTTTTTAGCACAAATTCTATAGTGCTGCCATTGAAAGATCTGACTTTCTCCCATAACAAATGACTTCTTATAAAATGGTGTGTAACTTGAAATTACAAAAAAAGGCTTTGTCTTGCTTGATGAATTCTGACTTATCTGTGTTAGTATTAAGTCTCATCATTCACAGTATACATGGGATTAAATTGATAAAGACTGTGATAAATAAATAATCCCTAGTTAATTATGAGTGTTCCTACCCTTACCAGCAATTCAAATGGCTACATGCACTATACATGTGTATATATGAGGCAGAGAGCCAGTTTGGTCTAATTGTTAAGGCGCCAGACAAAAGCCAGGAGACTATGAGTTCTAATCCTGCTTTAGTCATGAAAGCCAGCTGGGTGACTTGGGCTAATCACTGTCTCTTAGCCCAATTCATCTCATAGGGCTGTTGTTATGGGAGAAAAAGGAGGGGGGGAAATATTAGATATATTTGCCTCTTTGAGTTGTTTATACAAATAATAAAGGTGGGATATAAATAAAATAAACAAATAATGTACTAATGTACTATGGATAATTGCAAATATATTCCAAAATCTTAGTTGATTGTTCCTTGCATAGAGGATATGTTTCAATCCCATTTCAGATAATCCTGTAATATTACTGAGCTTCATGTTCAGATTAAAATTATATAAGCCTTGTTCTTAAAACTGGAAAAAATTATTATTTGCTCCTTTCTGGGGGAAAAAGTCAGTCTTTTCTCTGATGAAAATGTTCTTTAATCTGATTATGGCTCTGTAGTCAAGATGTTGCTTGAAATGATACTGGCTGCTGTTTTGGGGACCATTATCTACTTGTTCCTGACTAAGAAAAAAAAGGAAGATCTACCTATGGGAGATGGATGGTGGGCTGCAGGACAGAAGCCTGACTCTGAAGATACAATGATACGTCCTTTTAAAGTGGTCACCTCAGAGGAAGAGATCAAGGTAAGATACTCTTTCATATTGAAGTACAGTAGAACATGGGGGCTAGTTGTACTGATCTGCTCATGCTTTCTGAGAGATAATGCAGTAGCACGTCTATTCAAATACTTGTTAGAATTGCAGGCAAAACATTAAAGTACTTGTAAAGTACTTCAGATAAACCTCACTATTACCTCTTGACTTTAATTTGAATAACTGATATAAGAAGCATAGAAAGTTGCTTTCTTCACAGAGAAAGAAATGAGACTATGCAAGATCCTTGTTTAATAGCAATAGTGTTTAGACTTGCCCATGTTTCCATGAAAATAAGACCCTGTTTTATTTGTTTTTTTGCCATCAAAAAAAAGGCACCAGGTCTTATTTTCAAGGGATTGGGATGTCATCCACTGACTAACCTCACTTGTGTGCGTACCCCCGCGTACCCCGCCTCTTTTTCGCTATCAGAAGCCTTCAGGAACTTCTTCATCTGGCAAGGCCAACAAGGCTTTCCTGAAGGCCTCTGCAGCTGATAACAGAGCTCCAGATCCATCCAAAGCTCTCTTATTAGCCACAGAGACCTTCAGGAAAAGCTTGCCAGCTGCAGCAAAAGAAAAGAAAAGTGGAGAAAAAAATAAAAGCGTACCAACATTAATCAAGCAATAAGGTGAGAATGGGCAATGTCCTTATTGAATGTACTAATAATAAATGTTGAGATTTGTTGGTTGGGATGATATTAAAGATGCTTCAGTTGCAGTAATGGTTTTCTCTTACCTTTGCTACCGCTTCAGAACTAGGAGCGTGTGTACTTACTTCGCTCGCATGTGGCACTTCTGCACATGCGCAGAGCGTCTGTGATGATGTCTGGGTGGGTGGACGGAGCCTCCCGCCACTGCCACTACCGGTTTGCTTGAACCAGGATGAACCGGCAGAATACCACGTCTGCTCAGTTGAGCATATGATATGCAGATAATGGCATATTGTTGACAGAAACAGCAACTTTTAACAAAAGCTTTTTAGTAAGATTATATATAATCTATAACTTTTTTTAAAAAAGTAAATAACTCTTTATTCATGATTATTTCCATGTGTAGAATAAAGTTGTACCCCATCAAAATACATAGTAGTGGTATTTTTTCAAGTTCTCAGGAAGGGAGTAAATTGAAGAATGGGGACAATATCAATCAGAAGCTAGATACAGTATGTTTGATTTGGTTTGGTTTATGGCCCATTTCTCATTAGGAATAGTCTCAGTGTAGGATTTTATAATATATTTATTATAATTGTACCTCAGTTTTTATCCAGCAGCTGAGAGTAACTTACATGGAGATCTTTTTTTTTTTCATTTTGTCCCCACCTTAATGATGGTATATGCACGGCTGGCTTTATGTTAAGGCCAAGTAGACACTGGCTGATGACACCAAAGGGCGCTAATACCATCCCTTCTTCTGAAAATGAAGGCTATTGTAAAAATGTTAAATGCTCACACCAGCAGGAGGCAGTGCCAGCAGTTAGTGGGCTCAGACACCATACAACCTTGAGCCAGCAGTGGTGTAGAAAAAATAGGGCTGCCACAGCTGAAGTAAAAACTACCGAAAGTCTTGTCATTTTATTCATTCAGTCTCCAGGCCAAGAGGGATTTAGCAATAGCAATAGCAGTTAGACTTATATACCTCTTCATAGGGCTTTCAGCCCTCTCTAAGCGGTTTACAGAGTCAGCATATTGCCCCAACAACAATCCAGGTTCTCATTTTACCCACCTCGGAAGGATGGAAGGCTGAGTCAACCTTGAGCCGGTGAGATTAGAACCGCTGAACTGCAGATAACAGTCAGCTGAAGTGGCCTGCAGTACTGCACCCTAACCACTGCGCCACCTCGGCTCTCTTTCTTGATTACACTACCCAATCTGAAAAGATTATAATCTCTAGCTAGGTTACAGCAGCTTTGTGAAGATTTGTATCTCGTTTGTGGCTCACTGTGTTCCTTTTCCACGTTTTATATATAGCTTGCAATACGTGATATATTTACTTAACTTCATTGCAGTCATTAAGAGGACATTACATGGTATCCCAATTAGCTTTTTAAATTTTATCTTCTTTTTCCTGTACATACTTTGCTTGCGTTCTAGGATTTACATCAAAGACTTGACAAAGCAAGATTTGTAGAGCCATTAGAGGACAGTTGTTTTCATTATGGGTTTAATGCAATTTACCTTAAGAAAATTGTCTCTTATTGGAGAAATGAGTTCAACTGGGAGAAACAAGTGGAAATTCTCAACCAATTCCCACAATTCAAAACAAAGATTGAAGGTTTGCCACTAATAATTACTATAGTATGTCTGATCTGAGTATTTTAAGCCATTTGTGTTCTTAGCATTTGTGCCTGAACTTTGCCATACCTTATTTGCCAGTCAGTGCACTCTGGTACTTCTTTTAGTTATGAGTGAACACACAACAGTTAGAGTCTTCTTTACCTAAACCTTTATTATATTTCCCTGATACAAGAGTCTCCTCCTCTTGTTCTCTGAATTGTCAACATTCCCCTCTTTGTTATCTTTCCCTTCTCTGTACCAAGGACATGGAGAGAACAAGATGTAGTAACCTGGATAACCATGGATATCAGCACGTCCTTGAAAAAGGACACAATCAGCTGTAAATGTTGTAATGCTCATCAGCAAACTAAGTGTGGCCAACTGGCTATCTGAAACAATGGTCTGGATTTATGTGTGGTGAATGGGGCCTATCAGTTTGCCTCTTTGCAGATTGGGAAGATTGAGAACTCTCTCTGAGCTTCCTGGCAACTCTTACATCCCTTTTTGGATGGTGGGGGAAGTGAACTGAACTTGGCTTAAGGCACTAGTATTTTGCCTAGTCATAGCCATGCTAATCAGGCAGTTTCGGTGTTGTTTCTCTTGCACAGAGGGATACTTTCAATTACATGGCTCTTTTCCTGCATATAAGTTCAGATAAAACATTTTCTTCAGAATATCCCCAATAAACATACACAAGGAAGATGTGTTTATTTTAATGTTTTTTTTTTGCATACACTGAAGTGGATATCCTCAACTCCCCCTTTTTGCTGGATCGGTAAATTGAAATTACTTTTAAAAATAAGGCAAAAGAAACTCAAACCACATTTTTGCTCTCCAGCAACCTTTGAGAGCAAGAGGCCATTGCTTCAGGCTACAATCCATTTCATTTTGAGAATACAGATACTAATTTGAAATCCACAGGGCACAATCCAGGATCCTATTGACTCTCAGAAAATTATATTATGTTGACCTATCTATTTAGTTATTTTCTGAAGATTCTGTGTCTATATTTTCTTCCTGTAGGAATCAATGTCCATTTTCTTCATATAAAACCTCCGCACTTGTCTGAAGGGCAGTCTGCTAAGCCTTTATTGATGATCCATGGTTGGCCTGGCTCAGTGTATGAACTGTACAAAATTATCCCTCTTTTGACTGACCCTACAAACCATGGCCTGAATGGTGACCATGTTTTTGAAATGATTTGCCCTTCGATCCCTGGCTTTGGCTTCTCAGAGGCTCCTCACAAACAAGGTATCTGGTTTGGGAGGGGGGAGTAAAAATAAAAGGCCCAAGGTATAGATCATCTTTGACTTATGACCACAATTGAATCCAAAATTTATGTTACTAAGTGAGACATTTGTTAAATGAGTTTTGCCTCATTTTACGACCTTTCTTGCCATAGTTGTTAAGTAAATCACAGCACTTGTTAAATTAATAACACAGTTGTTAAGTGAATCTGGATTCCCATTGACTTTGCTTTTCAGAAAGTCACAAACAGTGCTCACATGACCTCAGGACACTGCAATTGTCATGAGTCAGTTGCCAAGCGTCTGAATTTTGATCATGTGACCATGGGGCTGCTGTAATGGTTGTAAATGTGAAAAGCAGTCATAAGTCACTTTTTCAGTGATGTAACTTCAACCAGTCATTAAAAGAACTGTTGTAAATCGAGGATTACCTGTATTCTAGTCAGCCTTGTAGTGTCTGAGTGGGATTTGAACAACATGTCTCTTGTCCATATCCAAGATGCTGTGAATTGCACCACCCTTATTCAATACAGGCCACCAATCACATGTAACAGCCTCCCTCCTGAGTTCAATGAACATCCTGTGTTGTTATCTGCATGTTATTAAAAAAAGAGGAGGGGTCTATTTTGGGCAAGTCTTTAGACAACTCTTCCAGAGTTTATTGAGACTTCTGGCAAGATTTAACATAGAGAATGATTTTCTAGTGAAATACTGTATTGGTAATTGTGATCTCATTGTTTTGGTAAAATATTTGCTGGGGAAAATGTTAACAGTCTTAAATATGAATAAAAGAACATTTGCAAGAACTGCTTATATCTGAATTTAGAAAACAAATCTTACTTTTTTTTCCTTTCTTCCTCTAGGCTTTAATATTATGTGTGCTGCTCGTGTCTTCTATAAGTTAATGCTCAAATTGGGATTTCATAAATTCTACATTCAGGGAGGCGACTATGGGTCTCTGATATGCACAATTCTGGCTCAGATTGCTCCGCGGTGAGATTTTATCTTTCTAATGGTTAAATTCAAATCAGATTTATCTAAGCAGTGCTTAAAGAGGAAGTGTCTTTATTCTGCTTTAGATTATTGAGTAGCACTGTATCAATCTACTGTAGACGAATTCATTTTACAGAGCCCCCACTGGAAAAAAACAATACATTTTTAGTCATCAAGAGGTTTCAACTTATTTTTCTTATTAAAAATGAATGTGAAAAAAGAGTCTTACCAGAACAAATTTTGGATCATGAAATGTAAAAGCCATGTTTCTTGGATTATTACTACAGAAGTAGGACTGGATTGATTATTGGAATCTTTCACAAGTTACACTTTATATCTTACTGAATAAGTTTATGGAAAGTTTTCTCCTGTTTTCTTTTCTAATTAACAGCTGCTGTTAAAATTATTCTTAATCTTATTCTTTATATTATTTCCATCTAAATGGTACTTGATCTTTTAATACTATACTCATGCTGCACTATAATGGTTATATTCAGAGGCCACATTCACAAGCAATCAATTTTCTTCCTCCCAAAGGTAATTCGGAATAAAAAAAAAAAGCTAACCCTCTCAATACATAGTACAGCTACTCATCAACTGATGACCATAATGGAGCCTGGCTATTATAATCAAGTCATGATGGTCATTAAGTAAAGCATCCACATGATCACCTCACTTATGACTCGACCTTCCTTGCTCTTCCCAGTGTGGTTTTTAAACATGCAGGTCATTAAGCAGAGCACAGGGTGCTTCAGGGACCCTGGGGAAGTTCCTGGGAGGTCTAGTGCAACTTCTGCCCCAGGCCTCCAAAGACCTCCCACACTTCCTAAGATAGCCTGTGCTCTGCTTCCCATCACTTGTTTGGGCCCTGCACCTTCCTCCTCACCCCACTTCACCTATTGTGCACTTACCTTTTGAAGACTTCTGGAGGTTAGGAAAGGAGAGCTGGACACTCTGTTCCTCGGTCACATGGTGCAATCCCAGAAGTGGCTGCCATTTTCATGGCAGCTTCATTGAATTGTGGGCACTCCAAAAATAGCAGCTGCTTCTGGGATCATGTCACATAGCCCAGGAATAGAGGGACTAGCTCTGCCTCCTTAAAGTGAGCTTCAAGAAGCTCTGGAACTCTGCAAACCACTGTGGATTTTTCCAGAGCTCATGTTAGGGAAACAGAGTAGGCCTCTTCAATCCTGGGCTGCCATTATCAAAACAACCACAATTCAATGATAAGTGACTGGTCATAAGTCAAGGATTATCTGTATGTTAAAAAAACAACCAAAGAAATATTAGTTCCTTTATTGTCTTTGCTTTCTTTTTGACCATGGATGGATGTCTACTGGCATTGTATTTTTAATATTCCTTAAGCCAGGGGTGGGTTCCGGCAATCACTATTGCCAGTTTGCTTGTATGCACGCTTTTCGCACATGCTTGATGTGCACTGCCTGCACATGATGCGCACTGCACATGCATGCACAGGGCAATTAAAATTGTTCTACGCATGCACAGAACTGGAAAACAAGATGAACTAGTTTGAAGAACTAGTTTGGGGTGTGTGGCAGGCCTGGGTCGCTGCCATCAAACTGCCGGTTTGGCCGAACTGGTCCGAACCAGTAGGAACCCACCACTGCCTTAAGCTGACTTCTGAAAAACTTAACTGTCAGTGATTGTATAAATACAAGAATACACAGAGGATAGAATTTGTCAGATTTTGCACTGGAGGGATGTGGTCAATAATGAGAACAGAAACCAAAATACCCATGGGGCTTCTTACCTCATCCCCATCTTAACACTCTAGCATACAGCTGGCAGCCCAAGAGGTCCCTGCACAGTAAGAGAGCCTCTTTTCTCTGGGATATATTTTTGACTAAAGGAAGGAGTTGTCCATAGAGGCAGTGACCTATCAATGGATGTGGTCTGGGAAAAAGAATTACTGAGAACAATAATGGCCTGCCAAAAAACTAAACATCTGATTTCTTAAACTGAACTAGTCTTTCCAAGTTATCATCTCAAGCTTTTGAATTGCAGAGACCATCTTCTTCAGCCAGTGGACATGCTATGTAGAGTTGCTAGATATTGTAATTTATCCCATCTGGATGTACCACTCTAAAGCAGGATGGCTGAGTCACATGACTATGATCCCAAAACTTCTGTTGCAGAAGATTTATTTTACATCTGTAATATCCTAAAGAATCAAGTGTGTTATTTTTACTCTGACTAATAAGACATAAATATACAAATTTGAACAAATCACAATGTTATTGTTAAAGTGCCTGACTTCTTTCTAAACAATTGTTTTAGCCACGTGAAAGGCATTCACTTAAATGTAGTATTCCTGACCACTATCAGCTTCAAGCAGAAACTCTCCATTCTACTGGGACAATATTTCCCAAGACTATTTGGCTTCCAGGCAGAAGATATTAAACAGATCTTTCCTTTCAAAAAAGCGATCTCTAAATTTATTCTGGAGTCTGGCTATATGCACCTTCAAGCTACAAAGCCAGACACTGTAGGTAAGAGAAGCTTTTGCTTTGAGCATTTCATGTGCTTGTTTTTGCAGATAAGTATTTGTAGAATCAGGAAATGCACCTTTGGGGTTTTTTTTAGTTACAGTTAGGTGTGGTAAGAAGCATCTAATCTAGCCGACCTTGGCTGAACCAAAAAGCTAAACCGGGTCAAAGCTAGTTAGAAGGTAGGTGAAATCTCAGGTGTGTAGTTTAGACTGAGGCAAATTCAAATGCATTGTTGGGTCTGCTACATGAATGTTTTGACCTTCTCTGTAGATGAATCTGTTCTAAGGACTTCACAAAAGGGGGCTATGGAACCTCCAGTAGTCACTAAGCTCTGTGGACACTTATTGGGGTTTCCAGTGGTTAGTAAGCCATGAGTTGTGTAACCTGTACTAGTATATATGAGTAAAAGTACTGCCATCTATCCAATAGAAGCATTCTTTGAAACATGAGAAACACAATGAGCTTTTCTTTACGGTAGTAGTTCTGCCTTCAAGGGAAAACTGGTGGGCCGACAAGGCAAGAACAAGTCTTAACTTAGCCTCATAGTTAATATGATACAAGGGGATTGCAAGAAACATTCTTAAACTTCTGGTTTTCCCTTTATTAAAACATTGGATTAAATGGTGAACTGCTAGTGTTGGTAAACAGTATGCAGTGTCTTAATTCTTTTGAAATGTTTAATACATGCTGTTTTTCCCATAATGTTCCTTGTCATGAATCTGTTTATTAAATGTCATCTGGGAATAGTAATTTGTTATGTATCCATCAGCCTCCCAAGTAGATTAAATAAGAAACACGACAAGATGATTTTATTTCTAATTCTGCTTAAGTAATGAAATCAGGTGATAAAAATAGACAGTGGGAAATGAGTACTTTCAGACTTGTAAGATTCTTACATAGTCTTACATTAACAGAATCTTACAAGTCTGAAAGTAGAAATCTCACTGTCTCTTTTTACCACATAATAAGTTAGAGCAGATCCTTTCCAAGTTCCTTTTTCTGCCAGTTACAGGCTTCTCACTCTTTTACACAGTTGTAGACTTCTCACTCTTTTATCTAATAGTTCCCTGGGCAGCAATGAACAATTCCCTCCCCCCACTTCAAAAGAAAACATTCCATTATAAAAGTAGCATCTGAAAGTTATCTAAATTGAAACTCGCCACTTTCTCTTTTTTTCCTAGGCTGTGGCTTGTATGACTCTCCTGTGGGATTGGCTGCATACATCTTGGAGAAGTTTTCTACATGGACTGATCACAGTTTTAAAAAACTAGAAGATGGAGGATTAGAAAAGTAGGTGTTATTTACCCCATCCCGAGCGTAATTTAGCTGACTTTAATTGTCCCAAATTATATTGTATCTATTCGTTTTATGATGTTCTGCGATATGTTCATATGCTTAAACACTGATGGGTTAGGAGCTCCGCATTGCTCTTCAGAGGATTAATCATCAATGAGTTCTGCTGATGATTGTAATTTTATTGAACTAGAAAAAAAGAACTTCTATAGAACAGATCTCTCATATTCCAACTTAATTCTTAGTTCAATGTGACTCTTACAGTGTGCAAAACCTATTTTTCATTTATGGGGCATCTTTCCTGGGGCATAAGTTGTGGAGTCAGGGATATCTATAAGATATCTTATACTTTATCACTGTTCTACTTGACTAATTTTTAAAATATGGTTAATTATAAATAATGAATGAATAGGAAGCATTGCTTCAGCAGCTTCCAAGTTGATGCCCCATGAAATTCAATAAGAGACATTGATTGTGTTGAGACTACTATCGATTGCTCATCCCTACTATAAAGCTGTTTACAAATTGTGCACTTGCTTGCAAATTGCAGAGCTAATACATTATGGCATTGTGAGAGAGACAGATGAAGCTTTGGTTTAGCAATAGATCTGTAATTGCACAAAATCCTCATGGAATCTCTCTGCTAAAATCTTCTTGAAAAGGAGAAGGACTATGATAATTTAAAAATATTTTAAAACATAATTTTAACAAAATAAGGTAATTGAGATACTACAATCTGTGATATATCAAATTATAGGTCCATATAATCTAGTGCTCCATTTTATTCTGGTCAACTACATGCTCACAGAAAGGGAATGAGTCCATTAGTTCCCTCTGACCTGCATTCTACAACCTCTAAATTTAGGATTCAGTTTTATTCATTTAAAGCCGAGTTCCCCAACCTTTCTGGCTTTGTGGACCAGTGGAGGTGGGGGAGGAAAGAGGAGATGGTTCTAGGTGAGTGGCGGTCAAGGGTTCACACAGCTCGGTTTGCATGAAAGATGGGCATGGTGCAAATGGAGCACACGCACATCCTCACCCACTACTCTCACAAATGAGGATGTGCGCGTATGTTCACCCTCCACTTTCATAGCCCAGTTTCAAATGGCTCAAAGCCTGGTAGTGGGATGTGTTGGGGACCCTTGATTTAAAGTAAAGAGATTTGCTGATGATAGGGTTGAAAGCTATACAAAAAATCATGAAAAAATAATGTTTGCTCCTAGGATATAGGTTATGTTCCCTGATCAATTGGTTTTATTCATTATCACAACTTCATATTAATGTGTTATTATTGGTGCTAGAACCCACCCAGAGCACTTGAGAGATTATGACTCTGTTTTTAAAATCTTATGATTTCCTTCCAAATGAATTGATTTGAATGAAGTGAAATCAAATAATTTCATTTCAGTCAAACCTTGATTTTAAAAAAAATGTTTGGAATGGTATCAGCTTGTAGCTTGCCTTGAAAGCAATGGTATACTGGGCAATGAGGTTTATTAGGTGTTTCTTAATAGTGAGTTCACTTCAGAAATATTTGATACATTTTCCTTGCATTGAATGAGAGATGCAGCATTAATAGGCAGTAATTGCTCGTGTTTTTACCATCTTCTTAGCTAATATATTATTAATTGCATATGGTGAGATTCAGTTCATGAATAATAAATATCACAAACTACTCATTTACTCTTACCATTCTGGAGAGAAAACAGTAGTAATTAAAATGATGTTGCAAATCACAGCCAAAAAGAATAATGTGTTTGTCAAAGTCACTGTAAGTGACATTTCTGCCCTCTCTCATTTTCTTTATACGAAACGTTATGGACATCTACATCTGAAATAAAATCACTGGGATTTATTCCCAGTTAGGTTTGCATAGCAGCCACTCCAGGGCTCCATAGATGCATTGGAATACAATAGCTAGTTGCCAGTTAGTGGTCTTAAGTATGGATGATGGGAGCTGTATTCCTGCCCATCTAGAGGAAGCTAAGTTAAGATATATTTTGTTGGCATGTAAGATCAAGTAGGAAATTGGAATACGAAGTTGTCAGAGAATAAACAGGTGGGAGAAGGCATTCCAGCTACGGGCATAGCCATATAACAATTTTACTTAATCAGGCAAGATAATTTTTAAAAATTACAGTTGAATGAAGTGATGAAATTTGCAAGCAAGATAAATGTAACACCTAGGTGGGAAGCTGAAGAAGTCTTCTCCATTGAACACAACTGCTAGGCTAATGTAAAAGGCAACAAGCCCCAAATAGATTCCAGAAACATAAAAGCAGCCTTAGGATATTTAGAAATAGAAGTCCTCAGCATGTTTCATTTTCAGATTGAAAATGCCATTTCCAATATAGGGGTGCTCCAGTAATTTTGGGCTTCACCTCCATTAGTATATTGGCCTGAAATTATGGGAGCTGAAATCTAACACCTCTTTTCCTGTTGGCATATTATGTTTATTAGTTTATAATATAAAATACAAAAATACAAAAGAAAATAGTAGGGAAAAGGGAAGTAGGCAGGGGAAAGGAAAGGGAAAAGTGTGGGGCAAAGGGATAAAAGAAAGAAAAGGTGTTGACTTCCGACTCCCTTTGGTGCAGTAGAATAAGATAATAGCACAAAACCTCATTTTTTTACTTTTGCATAATATAAACTAGCCATTTCTATAACAACAAACCTATTAATCAGTAAATCCCCAAATCAAAATTTTAGGATTCAGTTTTATTCATTTAATTTTTTCCCACATCAAGCACAAAGTCCAAGCAGAAACAAAAATAATTGTATTTTTTTCTTTGATCAAAGAAGTCAATTTGGCCATCTCTGCTAAATCTAACAACAGTTGAGGAAGAGTGCAATGGGTAGTGGTGCTTTGGATGCCAGGAGGGGAAGAGGAATATCAATTGAGCTGCCTGAAAAGGCTGGCAAAACCCAATAGGAGCCCTTTATTATGAGTCAAAGTCAGAAGGCAACTGGCTTACATTCCTTGTGAGCTGCACTAGCTACAGTTTGTAAAAATAGATTAATTGCAATATATCAATTGTACTTTTTCAGGAAGTTCACTCTGGATGACCTTCTCACAAATGTGATGATCTATTGGACTTCAGGTTGTGTGGTTTCTTCAATGCGCTTCTACAAAGAACTTTTGGGGAAGGGTATTGGCGTAGAAAAACATGACACGTAAGTGATTGCCATATTTCTATTTTGGAGTTCTTGCTCTAGAATGGTCTGTATCTCTAGGATGGTCCGTGTTATACCTCTGTTCTGCAAGCTGTATTGGCTGTCAGTTTGCCTCTAGGTGTAATTCAGTAATTGTTGTTCTCTTCTTTGTCTGTTATGGAGTAGCTTCTGCTGGATCTTTTTTTGGATTTGATGTAGACCAAATGGGATAGCGATGGGTTCTGAGGGCCTCCTTGATGTGTTTTAGGTTTTTTTTTCCATCTTTGCTGGTAGGCAAACTTTCAGCCTGGTGGTATAAGGTTCTCTCTTCAATCCCATTTTGTGCTCCAGTAAGTGGTGAGTCTTAGCAGGAGGTCCTCCATAACAGACAAAGAAGAGAAAAACCAATGAAGCAATGTTATCATTCCATATTTTGCAGGAATTTCTGAAAAACCCAGGAGTATTTTCAATCAACACAATACACACACACACACACACACACACACACACACACACTTTAAACCCCAAAATACACTAGCAATGGCAGTTAGACTTATATACCGCTTCATAGGGCTTTCAGCCCTCTCTAAGCGGTTTACAGAGTCAGCATATTGCCCCCAACAATCCGGGTCCTCATTTTACCCACCTCGGAAGGATGGAAGGCTGAGTCAACCTTTGAGCCGGTGAGATTTGAACCGCCGAACTGCAGAACTGCAGTCAGCTGAAGTAGCCTGCAGTGCTGCATTTTAACCACTGCGCCACCTCGGCTCTAAGGCAGAAGCTTGGCCATCCAAAAGATAACACTCCCAGACATAAACTGAGCGATGTGATATATGCAATACAGTTCAGTGAGACATGTAGAGATCTCTACATTGGAGAAACAAAACAAATACTTCATAAAAGAACAAACCCATCAGGACAAGATTCAGCATTTCATCTGCATTTGAAAGATAAATGTCATTCTTTTGAAGACAGTGAAGTTCACATTCTTGACCAACTGTTTGAAAGAGGGGTCAAAGAGTCCATCAACATCAAAACTTAATAACCTTCTCTCAACAGAAGGGACAGGATACAACACCAGCTATCTTCTGTTTACAATACAGTCCTTTCAGCAGTTCCAAGGAGGTTCCATACTCATTCGCACTATTCAGGTGACCTTCAGGACACAGATAAACCTCCAAGTGGCCTCAATGACTCTCAGTGAGGATGCTAATAATCAGATGATTGCAATGAATATAAATCTTTCCATCCTCCACCATTCAGTCAGAATTGAAAAGGCTGCTTGGATGAGAAGCAAAATATCTTCAAAGAAAAACAAAGTCCAATTGTCTTTTGAAAAAGCACCTTTGGGACAACCATGATCTGAATGACTGAGAATTTCCATAGGCACACTTGTAACTAATGCAGGAGTAGTGTTACATGTGCCATGTAACTGGCACCATTTACTACCTGTGCAGCCAAATTCTGCAACAGTTGGAGCTTCAATATGGTCTTCAAGGGCAGCCCCATGTAAAGCATATCATAGTAGTCTAACCTGGAGGCTACAAGGGTGTGAGTTACTGTGCAAAGGCCCTTCTAGCTATGGCCACCACTTGCTCCTTGAGCCAGAGCAACAAGTCCAGAAGGAGCCCAAGATTGTATACCAAGTCTGCAATCCCATCCAGGACCAGAGGTAAAAGAACCTTGTCTTGGGTGTGTGTGTGCATGTCCAAATACAGCCACTCTGTTATCTCATTCAGTTCCCAACAGTCTTCAGACACTAAATAAATAATAAATACAGATTCAATAAATAATAATAACAAACTCCAAATTCCATTTTACAGTATAATCAGGACTGAGACCCAATAATATCTAGAGGACTTCAGTTTGATCACTTCCTACCTACTCTTAACTCTGAGGCACATATTTCCTGGAAATAAATCCTACTGATTTATGTTCAATTGTCTTTGTGTAGGCAGGATTATGTTTGTGCCTCTTTACCTTTTGCTTGTGGCTCAAGAAAGGAATATTGTTGGGAGAAGAGCATGCCTTTCATTATGCAATTATATCATTGCTTTGCAGGTTCCCTGTGGAAGTTCCCACAGGAATTGCTGTATTTCCCAAAGAAATGATGTACATTCCTCGTTCATGGGCTCAAAAGAAATATCTTAACATCGTTTCATTCAACTTCATGCCTCAAGGAGGTCATTTTGCAGCTTTTGAGGAACCAAAGCTCCTTGCAGCAGACATCATACAGTTTGTAGATAAAGTAGAAAAAGCCGCCTTTGTCCAATGAAGAAGAAGAAAGGTTTTGATGGGGTGATGGGAATAGTTTTACCTTCAGTGCAGGATTATTGAGATTAAATATGGGAAAAGGTGATTTGGGTTAAACTACTACCAATTGTTCTTAGATACTTTGTAGCTCTGTTTTTTCTTATGCAAGTTGATGAAAATCAGATCGTCCATTCAAGCTGAACCCATGATGAGCTAGTACAATGCTATGACTGAATGACTGAACTGCTAATGAAGACTTTGCCTTATTTTTTTTGCATCGTTATTGTACATCACCCATCTAAATGGGCTAGTTAAATAGTAAGAGGACAAATCCTTGCTAACAATCTAGAAACAGACACAAAAGAGAAAGCAGAACAAGTGAAAGGAAATCTCATTTGTATGAGCTCACTGAGTAGCTCTTCCGTAGTCACTCTTCCCTCTTTTTTTAAACTCTTGAAACAGAGGGATGATAACACTGGCCTACCTTACAATACCTTATTCAGATAATATGGATGCTACTCACTGGATATGCAAAATGCAGCATTCCAGGAGCACATATTTCAGGATGAGCAGGGGTATCAAGAGGGTGTCAAAAAATATCAAGGTGGCAGGCATGACCATACAGTCAAAATCCCATTGCTTTTTAATGCATGTGTGATGCACGTTAAGGGTCGTCTTTGACTGTGCAGTCACACCTGCCATTATGACTTTTTTGAGCTCTCTTTGGATGCCCCTGCTCTAAGCCACACTTAATGGCCTGCCTGCACTGTGCTCTCAAAAGGTAGGCAGGGGCTGAGCAAAGTCATTGAACTTAAAACTTTATGTAGATAAATAAAATACAGTTAATATAATTATTTCTCTTGTAATTCCTAATAATTTCTCTTTTGTCACATTAATAAATCATAATTTAGCTGGATCTGTTAAAAGGAATTGCATGATGTACATCCTTGCTTTGCATAAAACACTAAGAACAATTAAGGTTGTTAAACCAATTGTCTGATACTTTTGTCAGTTATTTAAAGTGCCTCCCAGCTGATAAACCGAAGGCATGAAAGACTGATGAAATAACTCTCATATCCTCAGCTTTGATTTAATTATTCTGTGCTTTGTCAAAAATTATATGAACTGAAAGCCAACAAGATACATTTGTGCATTTTTAAAGGCATATAAAATCAATCTTATGATCCACAGTTTCACTTCTGGCCCCAGAATAAATTATTCAAATGAATGTAAATTGTGTTTACTGACTTCGGGGGATAAATTACATCTCTCTGGAACAATTCTGACCTCCAAGAGAAGGTTTTCAATGGTTATTAAAAAAAAAAAACATGATGGAAGAGGGCAATGACAAACCACTTTTTCACTGTTATCCAAAAAATTGAAGCCTGATATCACCAGGAGTTGAGTCTTTTTTTTAAAAAAAAAAAGTCAAAGATAGAGGCAGTGAAGAATGAGCTTAGTAGAGAATGGAGGAACTAAAAGGGTGATTGTAAGGATGGAGTAGTAGAATTGTACAATACTCAAAGCTTTAAAAATATTTTTCAGTCTCAAACCATATCTTCTAGAACTTCTGTCTTGCTTCTGACAGAGATCAAATGCTACCAAAGTATTTCTGATTTTATGTTAATTGATGAGTGCTGCTCACTGTTCACACATGTATCTTTTTGTTTAGAATTCAATTCTTTTACGAAGCACCTCTGACTTAGGCTATTTAGTCATCAAATGCAGCCGATATAGCCTTTTGCTGACTGACTTGGATCTCATTTATTTTTCACTAGTCAGGAGCATTGCCCAATTACAATTCCACTCAGAAAGCTCCCCAGTAGAAAAGTGTATCTTACTAGCACCTTCACACATTTCCAAAAGTTCTTCAAACAATAAAACAGATTTGATGATAATAAGGGGAATTGAAGGATGAGGGAAGAATCAGTGCAGGCCATTGCGTTATTACAGTTAGAGTGTATATTGAAATATACTAGCTAAAAAAAGAAATGGCAGAAGAAGCTATCAGTCTCCAAATCAGTTTGTTAGCTTCCTGAATATATTTGTTCCTTTCTCGCAGTAAAAAGAAAGAAAACTTCTGCCATTTAAATCCATATTTAAAATTCACTCTAGAGATTGGAAAAAATTAAGACAATATTTGCCTTCAAATTTATACTCCACAGCCCACTATCATATAAAATATTTTCTACAGTTATGCTTTAAAAATAAATGCCAATGTTTTGACTAATGAGCAGATTTTGCAAATGTAATAGTTGCATTCCTTCATAAAATATGTAGTTAATTGAGTAAGTCCAATTGAAAATTTCAGAAAATAGTGTATGTCTACTTTTTAAATAGAAAATGAATCTCATAAACATTTTTATAAAGCGAGAGGGTCCCTTGAAAATCTTAAATATTTCAGGAAGGATTGTGCGAATTTGATCTTCATGAATTTTATTGCAACATTCTGTACAATTGTATTTTTTTAAAAACTATTTCAATAAATCATCAAGAATTAACTATGGACAATAATTCATAGATGGCATATTCAATTAAAATTAAAATTAAATTATATTAATTGTCATTTTTTAAAGATAGTTTTTGTGGGAGGGGTAAACAAATTGGTCCATATTACCAACTTTAGTGGCAAAGCTGCAGAGGACAATGGTTGTCCCTATTTGGAAATATAAAGTTAGCTTTACACTGGAAATATAAACTTATTTTTTCACTAAATATCACTAAAGTGATATTAAAAAATGAGCAAAAACCTGTTTTCTGTGGGTAGAAAAATTAACACAATAAAATAATGATCTTTCAATGCAGGTTAAATATAGCAAAATATTATTGCAATAATAATAATGTTTTCCATATGATTAATGCTGGATGTTTAAAAGTTATTTTGAATCAACAAAAATAATGAGTAAGTTTTTTGTATTTCAAAGACCACATATACATTCATGTATATCTATTCCTAACTATTATATTTTCGTAGTTTGTAGTTTTGTGTTCTTATTCTTTTTGATTTCCAAATTCTGAATTTTGTTTTCTAAAAATGAAATTTCTTTCATTCTATTTTGTGCCACACATTTGTGATGATAAAATGGGGGAAAGAGGGTTTGAATGATTGTGTGCAATTGTGTACAGTGTTCAAGCCTGATATGACTTCTTCAAATCGTATGCAAGAAGTCCTTCCATTCAAAAGCTCAAGAGAGATCAAAGTGAATTTCTACAGATCCTGGCTCTTGATGAGATAGAAAGAGAGATTATTTGATTTAGAATTTTTAATGGGATGATCAAGTAAACTGTAACGATGCCAGAAAAGACATGCAAAAATAACAGTTAACCTGGTGTTGACTTAAAGAAGCTTTTAATTGAAAATTCTGACAGCCAAAGATCCTAACTAGCACTGTTGTGCATTTCATTTCAATTGCATCTGTGTATGTGTTCATGAAGCAGACTAAACAAAAAGACAGGTGTTAACATAGAGAGGAGAAACTTCCCCTGGGTTAGCTCATTCTGCTGCACCTGCCACCTGCCACCTCCTCTTCACGATTCAAAAGGCTTTTGTCCTAGAAGAATGAGAATGAAATATTCCAAGTAGCAGCATCTGGTGTGCCATAGTTAAGTAGTGTTGAGGATTATCCAACAGATTCGGGGATGTTAAGGTGTCAGGTTTCTATTTTCATCTTCAATGTTTTATTACATAATACGCGCATGTGCGAAGGAACATGGCTGCCGGGCTTTTCGCTCCGGCGTCCACACTGGAAAAATAGCCAAAAGAAGGAGAAATTGCTCCTAGAAATCGAGCGTGAGAGAGACCAGGGCGCGAGCGATTTCTCGGAGGGTCTGGTGTTGGCAGTGGACTGGAGAGATTTTGCTCTCCAAGGCTGCCTTTTACAAAAAACGCCGACGCCGCTCGGAGGTGCCCGGAAGACGCCGCGGCTCAGCTGATTAGTGAGGCGCTCAGAGACACCACCCGGTTGCCATTCGGAGGCTGAAGAGAGATCAGGGCAAGAGCGATCTTGCGGAGAGTTTGGTGCTGGCAGCGGAGTGGTGAGATTTTGCCCCCCGAGGCTGCCTTTTTGCGAAAGACGCTGACGCCGTTCGGGGGCGCCCGGAAGACGCCGCGGCCCAGCTGATTCAGAGCGGCCTTTAAAGACTCCGCCCGGGTGCCGCTTGGAAGGCATCGCGACCCAACTCGGTTAGAGGCGTTGGATAACTATCGTTGGAGGTTCGTTGGGACCCGGCTGACCTGAGAGAGCCTTGACTCTCCTCCACTTGCTGGCTGAGAAAAATCTCTCCCCCCCCTTTATGCTACTTTCTTTCTCGTCTGTGTGTTTGGTTGCTGTGGACTTGCATTGGATTATTCAGTGCCCCAGGGAGAAGGCGGTTAGCCTGGAACAGCACTGGGAGAGAATGGGAGGCTGTCTTCATCTGCTGCTACTGCATCCCCCTTCCTCTCCCCTCGGCTTGGCCTCCCCTGTTGGTGCATTCTCCCCCCCACTGGGCCGTTGCCATTGCCATTGCAGGGCCTTTTGTTGGGTGGGACTAGACTCCTTTTGGAATGCGGCTTTTGGACCTTTTGGAGTATATCTTCATCTGCTCTTTTATCTACACTTTCATCTGCCACGGCCATTGTTGCCTGATGCCGCCTTGGACCTGCGGCCACAGATAGCGCCACTACTGGCCGAGCGGGGGTACTTACAGTACATAGAAGGCCCTCTGCTTGCCTTAACCATCTTGGACTTTTTTTGGACCTTCCCAGAACTATTCGCACTTTAAACCAATCAATTTTTATGCGCAATTTATAATTTCTTTCTTTTCTTTCACCTTTTTCTTCTGTCTTTGTATGGGTTATGCTTGAGGTACGCTTGAGATGGATGAATGTCCCACTTTTTTATGATCATATTGTTGTAATTTTGTGTTTTTAACTTCTTACGTGGGGACTGTTTGGGGGAGTGTATGAGTATGCGTGATTCGGAGGACCTGCCGGGAGTTGCGGGGGCCACGGGGGTGGTTGAGGGGACCAGAGACACGGGAGAGGGTCGGGGTATTGCGGTCGTAACAGGGAGGGGCAGATACGGCGGGGACTTTAGGGCAGGCCATTACCGGGGAAGGAGGGTTCGCTACATTACAGAGATCCCTCCTTCCGGCCCTAGGAGTCCCACTCCAAGACCAGATGGCGCAAGTAGTCAGGACCCTGGTCTCAGGCTGTTGTCGCTAAATGCCAGGTCTGTTGTACATAAAGCTCCTCTCGTCCGGGACTTAATTTTAGACGAGAGGGCAGACCTGGCATGTATTACTGAGACCTGGCTGGGCCCAGAGGGAGGAGTCCCCCTTGTAGAGCTGTGCCCAGAAGGATTTCAGGTGCTGCATCAGCCGAGAGCCCAGGGAAGGGGTGGGGGTGTGGCCGCTGTTATCCGAGAGTCGTTAGTTCCTCGTAGGGTCCCTGCTCCGGAGATTGTCGGGTGTGAGTCTTTGCTGTTAAAGTTGGACCTCAAGGGTCAAGTGGGTCTGCTGCTAACGTACCTGCCTCCCAACAGCGTTGCAGCAGCCCTCCCCTCGCTCCTCGAGTCGGTAGCCGAGCTGGCAATTGAGTTCCCTAGGTTGATGGTCCTGGGGGACTTTAATTTGCCGTCGCTCGGTGAAAACTCTGATGGGGCGCAGGAGTTCATGGCTTCCATGACAGCCATGGGCTTGACCCAAGTAATTCGGGGCCCAACCCATTCAGCGGGACACATGCTTGACCTCGTATTTCTCTCGGAGCAGTGGATTTGTGATCTTGGTCTGAGGGGGAGTGACATCATACCCCTGTCGTGGTCAGACCATTGCCTACTGAGGCTCGACTTCCGGAGGCCAAACCCCCACTGTAGGGAGGAGGAACCGACCAGGTGGTTCCGCCCCAGGCGTCTTATGGAGCCAGTAAGGTTCCAGACAGAGCTTGGGGTTATTCCTGACTCTTTCGCCCACAATCCGGTGGAGACTCTGGCTGCTGCGTGGCACTCGGCAGCGTCGGAGGCCCTCGACCGGATTGCGCCACTGCGGCTCCTCCGAGGCGGCGGATCCCGGAGACCCCCTTGGTTCACCGAGGAACTCCGGGAGATGAAGCGCCGGAGGAGATGCCTAGAGCACCGTTGGAGGTCCGATAAGTCCGAATCGAACCGGGCAATGGTAACCACCTGCACCAGGGAATACACCAGGGCACTTAGGGCAGCAAAAAGATCGCACATAGCCACCCTGGTAGCATCCGCTGAGTCCCGCCCAGCCGCCCTGTTTAGGATAACCCGCTCCCTATTGAACAAAAGGGAGGCGGGGGAACCCTTGCAGGGCAGAGCTGAAGAATATGCCCAATTCTTAGCGGACAAAATTGCTCGGTTTCGGTCGGACTTGGACTCCACCCCCGCAGTTCCAGCCGAGGCGCAGGGGGACCAAGTAGAACAGCTCTGGGTTGAGTTTCAAGACGTTACCCCCGGGGATGTGGACAAGGCCATGAGAGCTGTAAGTACTTCCACCTGCGTTCTGGATCCGTGTCCCTCATGGCTGGTTACTAACTGCAGTGAGGTGACACGAGGCTGGATCCAGGCGGTTGTGACCGCCTCCCTTCGGGAGGGGAACTTCCCCGCCGCACTGAAAGCGGCGGTGGTGAGACCCCTCCTGAAGAAACCATCCTTGGATCCAGCTGTTCTTAATAGCTATCGTCCAGTCTCCAACCTTCCCTTCCTGGGGAAGGTTGTTGAGAAGGTGGTGGCCTTCCAGCTCCAACGGTCCTTGGAGGAAGCAAACTACCTAGACCCCTTCCAGTCAGGCTTCAGGCCCGGTTACAGCACAGAAACCGCTTTGGTCGCATTGATGGATGATCTCTGGAGAGCCAGAGATGAAGGACGTTCCTCCATCCTGGTCCTCCTTGACCTCTCAGCGGCTTTCGATACCATCGACCATGGTATCCTTCTGCGACGACTGCGGGAGGTGGGAGTGGGAGGCACCGTGTTACGGTGGTTCTCCTCCTACCTCTCGGACAGGTCGCAGTCGGTGTTAGTGGGGGGGCAGAGATCGTCCCCTAGGCCCCTAAATTATGGGGTGCCTCAGGGTTCGGTCTTATCCCCCCTACTATTCAACATCTACATGAAACCGCTGGGAGAGATCATCCGCAGGCACGGGATTAGATACCATCAATATGCGGACGATACTCAATTGTATCTGTCCGCCCCGTGCCAAATCAATGAAGCGGTTGACGTGATGAGCCGGGGTCTTGAGGCCGTTATGGACTGGATGAGGGTGAACAAGCTTGTGCTCAACCCAGAAAAGACCGAGTGGCTATTGTGTTTCCCTCCCAAAGATTTGGCTATTATTCCACCACTCAGGCTGGGGGGTCAAATTTTATACCCCTCAGAGAGGGTTCGCAACTTGGGAGTCCTCCTGGATCCACAGCTGTCATTTGACCACCACTTAACGGCTGTGACCAGGGGGGCATTCGCCCAGGTTCGCCTGGTGCGCCAGTTGCGACCCTACCTGAATCGGGAGGCTCTCACAACAGTCACTCGGGCCCTTGTGACCTCTAGGCTGGAATACTGCAATGTGCTCTACATGGGGCTGCCCTTGAGGAGCATCCGGCGACTTCAGCTAGTGCAGAATGCAGCCGCGCGAGTGATTGCGGGTGCACCCCGATTCACCCGCATAACACCTATCCTCCGCGAGCTGCGCTGGCTACCTGTTGATCTCCGGATGCGCTTCAAGGTGCTATTAATCACCCATAAAGCCCTACATGGCAGTGGATCTGGATACTTGAGAGACCGCCTTCTGCCAATTACATCCCTACGACCGATAAGATCTCATAGATTAGGCCTCCTCCGTATTCCATCGGCCAGCCAGTGTCGGCTGGCAACTACAAGGAGGAGGGCCTTCTCAGCAGTAGCCCCGACCCTTTGGAACGAGCTCCCCGTGGAGATTCGTACCCTCTCCACCGTCCAGGCCTTCCGCATAGCCTTGAAGAACTGGCTCGCCCGTCAGGCCTGGGGATAGGATAGTTACCCGCCCGAATGATGAGTGTTTGTTGTTTGCTATTTTATTACATGTTTTGTCCTACTGTCTGTATTCCCCTTTCCCAGTTTTTGTGTGAGCCGCCCTGAGTCCCCTCAGGGAAAAGGGCGGCCTACAAATTCTAATAAAATTCTAAATTCTAAAAATTCTAAATTTATATTTCTGATCTTGGTTATAAGATCTTTTGAGTAACAGCCAAACAGTCCAAGAAAGATTTTGACTTATATTATTTTCAGAAGTTAATATTTCTGTTGTTCCAGTCACTGTTATAAATATATGATTTTAGTATAATCATCCTGGATCACAGAATAATGTGGTTGTTGGAGGTGCTTTTTGATGAATGAGTTTTATATGTAAATAAGTGTAAATAAATCTTATTCCTGTGTCTTGGGGGGGAACAACTCAAAATCTGGGGTTTTTGGCTTGTTCTTAAAGGAACAATGAATACATGCACATGGCAATAAATGCAATTCCTAAAAATAAAGGAGAATAAACTGTAGAAGACAGTAGGCATTTTAAAAATGGTAACGCTTTCAGGAAAGTTGGGTGGGGAGGTTAAAAACATTAAGATGGCATCTGTGATTGAAGTTCCACCCCACTATCGCTCTGTTATAAAATCTTTTAAGTTCTTAGTAGCATTTTTTAAGGGATGTGTATTATTCTGGTGAAGGTAAAGTAATTTCATTACTTTATTCCAGTCCCAAACATTTATAGTTAGGGTTGGGAAAAATACTTGAGTCTTTGCCACCAATGGTGATAATACTGAGTTAAATGAATTAATGAACATGTTTAATATCCAACAGCATCCTGTATGTGTCATTTCTCCTAGTCTTCCAACCATTCTATCATAATAGCTGATATGACAAATTAATAAGCAATAGATTCTGACATTTCTTTTTCTATTAATGTCTTGTTTTCTGTTCTTGACTTTCCCACAACCTTAATTTGCCCTCCTTTGGTTCCATCTACTATATGTGATCTCCTGTTTCAGGCATGAGGTCACCTTCCTGAAACATACGTCAACATGTGATAAGGCTATGTGGCAGAGCCACCACATAAATAAAATTAATGTTTCCTACTAGACAGATCTGTCATGTTACAGACAAAATAAGTGGAAAGAAGGCTTATTGAATGATGGTTGCCAGACTTGCTTTCCAATGAAGTGTGGGAGGCTTTCTTTTCAGCTTATGCCTTCAGCAACAACGTCCTTAGAGGTGAGAGGGAAATCCAATGCACATTCATGGAATGCTTTTCTTGGAAAGAGGAGGAGGAGGAGGAGGAGGAGGAGGAGGAGGAGGAGGAGGAGGAGGAGGAGGAGGAGGAGGACCTAAACAATGAGACAAAGAACACAATACACCAGAGAGATAGATGGTACTGTAATAATTAAAAGATGGCATGTCTCTGTTGACTACCACAAGGTAGTACAGTATATAGACTCATTGAAATTCATGAGGCATTAAATATGATAAAGAAATCCTATTGATTGAAATATCTGGTCCATAGTCAGAAGTTTAAGAGTTTAAAATACAAGAGGCTAAAGCACTAGATGAGTGACAAAATCATCTTTGTTCTTTTCAAGGCTAATCAAACCCAAGGCTGTTTGTAATTCCACTCTGAGTTTTGCCTTAAGCAAGGCCCATAGGGAGGAAGAAGTGGCAGATTCCCCCTTTTATGTGTGAGGCCAAGGTGTCAAAAAGAGAATGCAATTTGGGGCATGTGGAGCTACGGTATGTTTAATTGAGTCACATTTTCTGTAAATTCTGCACTGGTTCTTTCGAGGACATGCTTCACAGTATCCAAAATTAAAACATGGGGGGAAAACTTCTCATAAAAAGATCACGCTTTTTCTATTCATCGTGGAATGGGTCTCCTAACGTTTTCATATTTAATTAGTTCAGTCGACATGTGATAATTGCAGGATCAGGTGATTTAGTATGAAGACGTGTTTACGTCTGGCTGCCAGGCTCTCCTTAATATTCTATTGTGGTTTAAAGGGCTTCTGTCTCTAAAAGAGGCCAGCAAGAGGCCCTATTTTAGAATATTGACTTCCCATTTAAATGCTGCCTCAGCTGCCAAGAGTATTGTGAATATATGTTGGAGAATGTCTGCTCAGGGTCACTATCTCATAAATAAGATTTGCCGCAAGAAAGAGTTGAGCTATTTTTTAAAAAATGGTTGCCATTCTTATTTCTTCTGTTTAGGTATCTAAAGATGTGTATGTTTTTCCAAAACCAAGAAATAAATATAAGAAGTTGATGGTGGCTGTGATCATATAGTTAAAGAGCTGCCCCATTTTATATCTATAGTAAGGCATCTGTAATGTTTCGTTTTCAATTATGTAGTTGCCGTTAAGTTCTTGAATTCTTTTGATCTCTCAGTGCCCTTCCTTTAGAAATTCTAAACATCAGACTACAATTCCTGTCAAACCATATAAAATATGTGTTTTAAGCTACCATAATTTAACATAAATTGTTTTTTTAAGTGTAGGAGAAAATCAGGGGGGAAAACATCTCTGTGACATAATAGATCATTTCTAATTGCTCCATTCTTGTAGCCTTTGTCTGCATGAAAGTTGTCTGCTTGCCCCTTAGAGAATTGACAAATCCATTCAAGATGGTTTCTCTCACATTTTGTTCTCCATTTCACTAAGTTTTTGGCTGGTGATAATTGGCTATTGTGGGTAAATTCTGTCATAAACAGTTGAAGCTATTCTTCAACACAGAGGGTGTTGTATTATCTTCCTTTGTGTAGTTGTTGGGATGAAATACCTGTCAAGGGAAAGACAACTAACCTTGACTCAATGCTATTATTATATCTGAATCAAAAAAAGTTAAACCTTTGCCCTTAAGGCTTTAAGGCAGACTTCTTAGTGCCCTCCAGAGTGCACTGAGTTACAACTGCTCTAATTGGCTAGGAATCTATGGGAGTTGAAAGAGAGAAAGGTTAGCAAAGACCATCCTAAGCATTTATGACACTAAGCAGGGAAGAACTAATCCAGCCATCCCAATCTGATGTCCTTCAACTGTGTTGGGATTACTCTTCTTAAGGTAAAACCACTTGGAGTGCCATGATCTAAAGATAGGAACTTCTTTTTACCACTACAATAATTTTTTTTCTACCAATAATAAATCAAGCTATGCACCTGATCTTTTAGAGTAGGGAGAAGGAATTTATAATTGGTTATTTGTTCAACTGTTATCTTCTAATATTTAGGATCACCACATCCAATAGTGAGAAATAGTGGCAATTGTAACCACACATCTCTGAAAATTCCCAATTCCAGTTACAGCAGAAATTCATTTTCCTCTGGGCCAGAATTAGAACTATTTAATGGACAGATGAGCGGAAATGATTTCATGTGGATTTAGTACCATAGAGAAGGGAAACACTTTATCTGTTTTGTATTCAAATAAATTGGTCCTTCAATATAAAAATTATTAAACAGGAGGATATGATTCTGTACTCCTCTATATAGCAATAGCAATAGCAGTTAGACTTATATACCGCTTCATAGGGCTTTCAGCCCTCTCTAAGCGGTTTACAGAGTTAGCATATCGCCCCCACAGTCTGGGTCCTCATTTCACCCACCTTGGAAGGATGGAAGGCTGAGTCAACCTTGAGCCGGTGAGATTAGAACTGCTAAACTGCAGATAACAGTCAGCTGAAGTGGCCTGCAATACTGCACCCTAACCACTGCGCCACCTCGGCTCTCTATATATTGGTGAATTAGAAGACATAATTTTTCTGAAAGAAGAAATTGTAATTTGTATCAAAAATTGTTAGAAAAACAGCTGTATGCATACTATATTCTTTAGAAATCCTAGCCTCACTCTAAAAATAGCACTTTCCAGAATCATTTGCAGAGATATCCATAGGGGAGTAAAAAATTAGGCAAGAGGCCAGACACTATGCAATCAAAGTCTCATCTCTTTTTAACGTGATGTGTAATAAAAAAAGGCTGTGGCTTTGGCTACATAGTTGTGGCTGCCATCTTGATTTTTTTTTAAATCCCCTCCCTGAAGATATTTCTGATTACTTGCAAATAAAAGGGACTTAAAGGAGCCATAGCAGTCCTTGCCATCAAGTGAAAAAAAGAAACCCAAGTCCAATTGAATCATTGATAGACATTCACCCACCCTTGCATACACCGTTCACATCATCATTCCATCATAAGGATTCAATATGCCTCTACATAGGCAGTTGAAAGACAGCTGGTCTACATTCAGATGATTCCAAAGAGATCCCTTTACAAGCTGGATGGAAATGAGGCCCAGCTCTATTGCTAGGCCTGTGTGAAAGAAACTGGGAGAGCTGCATTTGCCCCTGGAGAACTTTGCATCCAACACCGACTGATCTGAGATTGTCCTCTGCAGCAGCTACTTGACATGTCTGAAATAAGTAGAATAATTACACAAAGATGGATACTTTTGATGTATCAAAATTAGAAGACAGTTTTCAGGACAGTTGCCTTTTGGGTTATTTGCTGTCTCAGCTTTACTTCTTTGCAGTTGGTCCAAACTATTCAAAGCAATTGTGGGGCAGCTGTTACAAAATATGAAAAATGCCTTCTAGCCAATTGTGTACTTCTTTTTTAAAAAATGGCTTGCGATCCAATTTATTTATAACATAATTTTTTAAAGATTTACCTTTACAACACTTCCAACATTTGGAATAGAAATTATCAGTGATAAATTGCAGTTTATATTTGCTGAAATGTATTAGGTTATATTACATTTGGCACATATCTGTATTCCTTGAGAAAGATAGATTTTATTATGATTATGTAGATATATGAAAGCATCTACAATTAACATGAAATAGGGGACCATTTAAAGGTTTAGTTTTAGAAGCCAGCTGATTTCCTTTAAAAAAAAACCAATTGTATTAGAAATTACAATTACCAATATATAGACTAATACAAACTTAAAATAAATAAAAGAAAAATAGTGCAGGAGAGAGAAATAAAGAAAAAACAATAAAGAAAAATATATCAAGAAATTCCTCCTTCATCACAAGGAGGAAGTAATTTTAATAAATTATCTTCTCTTAAAAGAGAACAAATGATCCCTTCTTCCCATATCCCATCTCTCTTGAATAAACAGAAACTAAAAGCTGAGTTGTTTAAATTTTAATCAGCAAAAGTCCATTCAGAGTTATTAAAGATAACATTTTCTATTTTAACCTCTATAAAATAAAGCAATTTTATATTCCTTCCTTTTACTTTTAACAATCTTGATATTTAGCCCCTTCAAATGATGGCCTAAAATTTGATTTCTTTGCATTTTTTTTATTCATTCTTATAAATTCTTCAAAGTTTTAACAAGCCTCTGTTATAAATCCAATATAAGAAAATTATCCAGGCCATTCTCTTGACTATTTGTATATGCCTTTAAAACATCCGTTAGTTTGCTTTGTATGTCCAATGTGGCATTCTTTTCCACATCATTCTTATAGACCAGTGGTTCTCAACCTGTGGATCGCGACCCCTTTGGGGGTCGAATTACCCTTTCTCAGGGGTTGCCTAAGACCATCGCAAAACACATTTTTTTAAAAATATGGAAAAGAATTTTTTATGGTTGGGGGTCACCACATGAGGAACTGTATTAAAGGGTCGCAGCATTAGGAAGGTTGAGATCCACTGTTATAGCCTGTCATTTTTAAATCACTTTCAGTCCAGTGTCATTCTTGTTAGGTAAAACTGACTAGAATAAACATTTTTAAAAAGGATTTCTGCATCTATAATTCAAAATACTCTTTAATAATTCAGTGTTAAAATATTCTGTATTCGTATTTTTCTCCTTTAATTGTAATCTTTTAGTTCCTCTTGGTTCCCTCTAGCATCCAATCTTTAAAGTTTTATTCTATCATTTTTTTTAAAGAGAATTCAAAACAAAAACATTTTTTCCTACATGAATTATAATTCATTCCAAAAATATGATTTCAAATCCATCTGGAGCTTTGGTCCATTTCCAGAATCAAAGTTCTAATCACCTTTTTGCTGTTTATTAAGAATTGTTAGCTTATATTTAAAACTTTTTTTTGCTAACGATTGAAGGAAACCCAGTGCTATACAACTGGTTGATCTAAAGGTTCTTAACAGCTAAAAAGGTTAACAAGTAATTTCTGAAATTTATTTAAAAAGGGAAGTATGTGAATTCAGTGGTTTTTTTAAGTGTTGACCATAGATTGAGCAAGACGGGTATTCCCTCATCTCCTAGAGCTCTAAACCTGCCAAAGACAAGGAGTAACTCATACACTATTTGTGGAGCATTTGTGGGGTTCTTGAATCCTCACCGTGTATGGAGATGGATCTATTCACTCTTTACCATGGTTGTCCACTACAGTTGTCAACTACACTAAGTTCACTATTTCTTCTCCAGAAATTCAAGTCAATATCCCCAAAGAAACTCAAAACAAATTAAAATGTGAAATAATAATATGATAGAAGTGTATTATGCCACACATATAAAGGGACGAAGCTGGAGAGAGGCCGAACTGTTCCAAATATACTATACTCAGTAAATGAACGCTATGGTAAACGACACAGCTCAATTCCAACGCAATGTCACACGAAATAATTAAATGAAAATGAAAATAAATTGAAATATATGAAAATTCAATATAACAATGCAATCAGAAACATTGAAATGGAATCATTAAATATTTAGTATAGTGTGTGTTGCTTTTTTAGTATAGTGTGTATTGCTTTTACGTCCACCAGATGGGGCTGGTTTTCAAAAAAGCATTTTTTTTACAAGCAATCATGTTTTTACCTGTCACAGGTATGACATCTATATACATATATAAAAACATTAGCGTATTCGAATGCAACGTTGTGTCAAAATTTCAAAGCAATCGGTGAAGAACTTCTGGAGATTAGCAATTTTGAACAAACAACCATTATATTTTAATTTATATAGATGTGTATGTGTGTGTGTGTGTGTGTGTGTGTGTGTGTGTGTGTGTGTGTGTGCAAAAATGAGTATAGAGACTAATGATGAATAGACAAATGTTAAATAGTGATTATAAGAATGTATTTCAATGAATGAATTTGAAAGGGAAAAATAAAAAACTTTTAAAAAACAGTGTACATTTTGGCAATATTTTACAACAGGTAGTTTCAAAATTCAATAAGAATCAAGGTAAATGTGCGTTTGAATCCAGTGTTTTATTGAAAGTGATTAATTATATTTAAATCTAATATTGCTTCTTTCAAAATTTTTATCTATCTCATAATTCAAAAACAGTGTAACATATTTGTGATACTTTAGCAGATTTAAAGATTCTTAAAAAAAATAAACCTTAGAGATTAAAAATAATAAAATGTTTACATCCTTTATTGTTTGACATGTTAGCTCCTTTTGTGTGAGGCCCTTAAAACTGTGACTAGAAAATTGATTTAAATAGTCCCATAAATAACAGTTCTCAGGCACCTATAGTCTGTCATCCCCAAATCCTTTAGGTTTTGACACATATTTTCTCTACTTTGGTAGAAAAATCCTTTTACAAGGCAGAAAATACTTGTGATTGATAAACTATGGAATTACTAGAAGAAAATCAGAATACTCCCCAGCTTATATTTATCTGATTTTTTTCTACATTAATAAAAACAGATGTTTCTTCAGACATAAACTCTCAAGTGTTTAGCAACCTGTGCTCTGGCACTTGCCCATAAATATTTCTATAAAGGCAAATAAATAAATATGCTCAAATTTGTTTTCTAAGCATTCTTATTCAGTGTGCAAAGCACAACATAAGTCATTACCGGGGGAAAAATTACCTACTCGCAACATATCTTTGTGAAAATCCCTGAATGTAGCTTCATATATTCTGGTCCTCTACATGAAGAGGTCATACTTCTTAAAGAGATTGCACTGAAACACAGAGATCCATTTGTGAAATCTGCTTTTCTGAAACAGGACTAAGTGTGCCATCTTGTGTTAGTTCATGATACCAAGATTTTTCACATCTATTTGACACCTGATTCCTCAGGATAAGAGACACAGATGACATCTTCTTCCCCAATTGTTCCTATTCCTGATATAGCTCCATAGGATCTCTGACCTGTAGAAGCTAAAATACTCTTTTCGGTAGAAATACGGTGCAGAACGCGAGGAACATAGATCTGGAATGGTAAGAGGTTTTCACATAATTAAATAACAAGCAACTATAATTCTAAATTACCTAAGATTTTAATCTTAACTCACTCCATACTTTACTTCCAAGCATTTTCTATAGGAATAAAATAAACACATAAATTTTATTACTCCAATTCTACAGGCTAAATGTATATTTATGTCTTATAAATCTGAAGTCAAACATATTTAAATCGTGTTCCTATTCTTGTCTATCTCATCAAGTTACCAACTTGATATGGTGGGAAAATTCATAGCTTCAGTGATACGGGGAGAAGCATGACAGGTTCATGCTCATTGGAAGAGTTGAAAAGGGGAAAGTGAATCTAAAATCATAACATGTATGAGGGCAGATGAGATTCTGCAAAATGGAAGAAAGTTATTCCACCTAGAACCGTGTTGGTGAAACTTTTCAGCACCGAGTGCCAAAATAGGAACGCGCACGTGTGGAGGAATGCCAGAAATTGGAAGAGCAGTTCCCCAGTGCGCACGCGCACACTGAGAAGCTGACCTTCCAGTTTCTGGCTTGCACATGCGCATGGGTCACCAGTTTCTGGCGCGCATGCACTCATGAAGACCAGCTGGCTGGTGTGCATTCATGTGCCAGAAACCGGAAGCTCAGGATGCAGTTAAATATACATGTTAATAGATTCTAACCAACTGTATACTTAATTACATGTTTTTCAAGGATTACTACCAGCCCATGTTTACATATGCACTTGTGCCCTGAATAACTCATGATCTCCTAGTTTCTACTTTGATGCTTTAACCAAATCATCAAACTGGTTCTCGTGGCTATAATTAAATCTTTAAGAAAAAAATTACGGATGACAAAGCATTTGCAGAGAGAAAGTATATTGAAGAACCAGCAAAATAGAGACTGAGATGCAACAAGCAGAAGGCCAGTTGTGAAATAGGAAAGCAGCAGGTGAAGATTAAATATTCACTGAGCTGTTTTTGGCTGCAAGAGAAGCCTTTTAAAATAACAACAGATCTATGTCGAGAAATATGAAAAAGTCAAGAAGAAATATGTGACCTAGTGATTGGGTAGGGGGAATCAGTTATATTTAACTATGTTCTGAAGATAGAAGAGATAGGATTGCAAGAGAATAGTCAAATGATTGCTTTATTAATTCTTCATGAAGGCAAAGTCTTCTGATTTTGCACTCATAGATGCAGTTGTAGATGGAGAAAAATGCCAAATAAATAGAACCATTGCAGAAAATATAGATGGACATGAGATCACATAGTTAATATTAAATGAAGAATGGAAAGAAGAAAAATGTATTGAGATTTATTTATTAAATACAGCAGGACTATCATAAAAAGTACCATATAAAGGCAATAATAAAAATTTAAAAGTAATTATTTCAAGTGCTAATGCATGGCTACAGAAAAGACACTTTTAAATTACAAATCCATAATCAGCCAGTAAAAATCCCATGAACTTCAGAAAGTAGCAAATAAAGACTGTCTTCTGTCTCAGGGCAGTGACCAGCAAGCAGAAACTAACGTTCTGGATGAAAGCAGATGGTAGATTAGAAAAAGACTCTATACATTGAGGGAAACCGAGAGACAGACAACAGATAAGATGGATGATTATGAAGTGATCAAAGGCATTCCTTTTAAGAATTATCACCACATATAGCAAGTGTTTATCATTGCATAGTCACTATGCAATGGTTATATCTGATTCAATAGCATCTACCTAGCTAATTGTTCTGCTATATAACCTTCTAATATTACATAAATCAAGAATTGGTATGACTGCCAAGTAAATCATTACCAAAATTGAGCATCACATATATTATTATGTAGTAAACAGTTGTCTTAATGTGTTTCAGTTGCCCACAACATTTTATCTGCAAAGAAATGTTTTCTCAACAGGTCAGAATTAAAACCACAATATTTCAGTATTTCTGAATGAAATCATTAATGCAAATATTTTATAATTTCAGAACTTGCTAATAGACACAAGCCCTTTCTTAGAATATTTATTTTCCTATGTAATAATATCTATCTGATACTTACAGAAGATATTGGAGCTGAAAAATCAGTTTTATTTTCTTTATCCCTGGACAGATATTTTGCTTCCTATAAGTAACAATGAAAAAAAGTTAAATTGAAATAATTTTCAAAATATATGCACAATATAAATATTCAAAATTCTACAAATAACTATTATATTATATAACTATTTATCAACATAAAGAAAGTACTTTTAATTAATGATCATTTTATGTGTTTTATGTTAATATCTAAAATACAGCTATTTTAAAATTAAATGTTTTGATTCATTTACCTTGTATTGCATGGGGGTCAGATACCAGAACAAGCTAAAACAGGTATATGTTACGCAAACAACAATTGTTATGCATACAACTAAGAACGTAAGTAATGTTGTAGGTGCAGTAAATCCTAGGGGAGAGAGAGAAAATAAATCTGTCAACTTAAACTTAACAGCATGATAGACTAGGCAGTGGTACAATTGTAGCAATGACATAAGGGAGTGAAGACAGTAAATGCTAGTAGCTATTATTTGAATGGATTAACAGATAAATACATCAGACTTGAAACCCAATAATGCAAATAGCTGTGTATTTGGCTTTAGTTTCAACTGTTGAAGACATAAAAGCTCACTATGAAGTATATAATAATATTTGTTTATTACAGTCACAGACCAGCATTATAAACAAGAAGCATTAAAAAAAGACAACATAGTAATATAGCAATAGCAATAGCAGTGGACTTATATACCGCTTCATAGGCCTTTCAGGCCTCTCTAAGCGGTTTACAGAGAGTCAGCATATTGCCCCCAACAATCTGGGTCCTCATTTTACCCACCTCGGAAGGATGGAAGGCTGAGTCAACCCTGAGCCGGTGAGATTTGAACTGCTGACCTGCTGATCTAGCAGTAGCCTGCAGTGCTGCATTTAACCACTGCACCACCTTGGCTCATTTACAGTACAATTAGTGGTGGATTGTTAGTGAGCAGTGGGCAGTCAAAGTCTGCCTAATTTTGCAGACAAAATCTGGCTACATTCAAAGAAAGTACAACGGACTGATTCGATAACAGCAATTGTACATAAAAATGATTGGTATCACGTATTTATCAGCTGAGATGTTATGAGATGGCTCCATGAGTCCTTACAGAAGGTACAGTATAATAGGACATGCGCTGTAATTTTGAACCCCTTGTCCATTGGGGCACAGTCTCAGCTCATGTGGAATTTTTATATTGGCACTCTAAAAGTGCTGTGGGAAGTACATTGCAGCATGCTAAAGTTAGTGCTCTTTGGAGTTTGGGGACAGTTATATAATGTAAATATCTCAATGTTTTGAAAAGAGGAGTTTGCTCAAAAAATGAATAGTCTTGTTGGGATTGCAGGTCTTTAAAACGTTTAAAGCGCGCACTTGTACCCTATCATTAAGAGCACTTCCTTGGAGAAGCCAAGACATTGACGTTTTGGGGAGATGGTCCTGAACCATACTGATTCGTAATTCGTCCTCTAAAAGGAAAGAATTCAAAACTGTAGGGGAAAAGAGTAATTTGAACCAATGTGCTATAATATAAGTCCACGCACCTGTTTCAAGTTTAGATAATTCTGCCACCCTCTTTAGTACAACATTTGGGACATAGTGAGCTACCTGAAATATAGGTTTTAGGAATTTGGACTATACACTTTCCAGGGAAGTAAAAATAGAGTAAGGTCCCAGCTAAGCACCAAAGAGTAGTTGTGCATGAGCCAGAGCTAAATATAGCTTCAGTGCTGCTCGAGTATACTGTGCTTCTTTGGAGAACTGAAATGATTCAATTGCTGCCTCTGTTTTTTGAGCATTTTGAATAACATAGTTTTGATGTACACTGTATTCAGTAAAGCTATGGAAAACCATACCCAAATATTTAAAGGGTTTAACTTGCTTGATGTTCTGGCCATTTATCTTTCAGGCATGCAATTTAGGTCTTTTTGCAAAGATCTTAGTTTTACTATACAGTAATTGATTTCAAAAGTTTCTCTGGAGTAATAGCTTGCCAAAGCATTCAGGGCTCCTATAAGTCCAATTTGTGTTTGAGATTAAAAAAAACTGTATCATCTGCATACAACAAAGATGCACTATGTCTATTAGCTAATTTGGTGTGTGTGTGTGTGTGTGATATTCTAATTGATTAATTGGGCCACAAGTAGTTTATATAGAGATTAAACAGCAGTGGAGCTAAAATGCATCTCTGCCTTACTACTCTATAGCCTGGAATCTCATCAGTGTAGTAGCCTTGCATACTGCATCGGACTTTGATTCTGGAATTCTTATAAAGATTGTAAATAAACAATAACAGGTATCTATCAATGGTAGTATGCAGACGCTTACTACATAAAGAAAGCTTAAAGTTTTTCTCTGGAAATCAAATGCAGACTTAAAATCAATGAATACAGCATACAGTGATGAACTTGGTTTGGATATATATTTTTCAGCCGGGTGTTGAAGAATAACAGCATAAATACAAATGGGGTACAATGGTTCAACAGTTAAAGAAACTGAGCTTGTCAGCTGGAAAGACCTGAGCACAGTGTGACGGGGTGTGCTCCCATTACTTGCCCCAGCTCCTGCCCACCTAGCAGTTTGGAAGCATGCAAATGTGAATAGATAAATAGGTACCACTTCAGTGGGAAAGTAACAGTGTTCCATGCGCCAATGTATAGTCATGCTGGCCACATAACCATGGAAATGCCTTCAGACAACACAGGTTCCCTCGGCTAAGAAACAGAAATAAGCAGTCCTTACAGCCCTCTTTTAAATCTTTGGATTGCAGAATTATTAAAGGGGGAGTTATGGTAGGTTATGGGAGATGTTGATGAAATGGAGTAAAAAGTGCTATATCATTCTTCCCCACCCTTGAATTTAAGTCATCAGAAACTATTATATAGGCTGGGAGAGTACACATACTATATACATGTATATATACATGTACAGATACATACACTTCAAATTTGGTCCATAAACTGTTAAATTAAGACCTGTTTTGAGATGATGGAAGAAACATTAACCAATAATAATAGGGCATTATTGAATTCTAGCAGCACAGACATTGTAAGCGGTCCATTGGACATAATTATGTAATGTCTGAACGTGGCATAGTTGATATTTATATACTCAAAACATTACACAATTTGCTGTATACCTGCTCAAGAACTGCTGGGAATAAGGATTTGTACCCATTTATATGCAAGTTGTTTTCAAGGTAGTTTCTTGGATGAGAAGGAGCATATTGAATTCAGCAATGTAATTTATAAAGCAGAGTCTTTGGATTTAGCATTCCAGCCCGCAATATTCCATGAGAGAATGGTTAGGGGTTTAAGAGCCTCCAAATGTCAATCTGAGTTCCCTGTATTTGCCCTTATTAAGGCAAATTCTGAGGAATAGTAAGAACACAGGTTGCGTCATGCTGTTTGTTGTTGGGATAAACTATTGAGGAGGCAAGTATGTTCTGGGTATCAGAGAAGGCAATATCATTAGAAGATAGCTCCAGGGATGACATAAGACCTGGAACCAGACCTCTGTCTCTGGGAAGTTGCCAAGTGCTGGGACATTGGTTCTTCATCTTTATCAGAACAATCTTCAACATCCCCATTTAGCCCACATAATGATTTACAGCCATTTTCTAGGGGATGCAGTTGGAGAACCACATTGTAGCAAATGTTAAAAGCATGTCTAGGTTCAGAGAAGGATGAGGTGGACTGTTCCTTCAGGATCTTTGTGCTTAGGAAACTCCAGTTGTAGCAACATTTTGCCAGGCTGCAGATTACCAGGAACTGGATTGGACACCACGGATTCTTCAGTGACTGTGTAAATGGATTTTTTGATATTGTGAGAGTATTAGAAATTTGTTGATTGAATGTATTGCCATAATCATGAGTGAATGATAAGGCCAGATCAATGAACGGCTTAGCTGTAGAGCATATTGTCCACATGTTTCTCTTAATTTGTCCAGTCTGTGTATGATGTCTGCTTGTTCTATATCTGGCAATGCACCAAATGAATCAATCAGCTTTCCTTCCAGTGAGCTTTCAGTAGACTTTCTAGATGAGACACTTGTCTCAACTCTGCCCTTTTTCTGCTGGAGAGTTGAGCCCACCACAGTTGTTACTTTTTCTGCCAATAGAGTCAGGAATGAGGACAACTCTAAACTCCCTGGTAGTCTCACAGTGTTTATCAGTATGAGCAACATATTTATTTATGGCTTCTGCAGTTATAGTGGCTTTCAGCTTACCGTATTTTCACGACCAAAAGCCGCACCGGATTATAAGCCGCAGTATCAATTAACGTTAATTTTTCAAACTTTTTCCACATATAAAGCGCACCGGGTTATAAGCCGCACATTTCCCGACGCTTCTGGACATCTGTTGCAGTCGCGAGGAGGAGCGGAGAAGAGCGCGGAGGTTCTTGGCGCTCCAGGAAGCCGGGAAAGCAGTTGGGAGAGGCGCACGGCTTGGTTTCTCCTCCCTGGACGTCGCAGCAGCAGCCCCAAGTGCACCGAACCATGTGTTTTTCGCATCGGGGCATGCTCTTGCAGCACACCCCGATGCGAAAAACACTGAGATCGGTGAGTTTAGGGCTGCTGCTGCGACGTCCAGGGAGGAGAAACCAAGCCGTGCGCCTCTCCCAACTGCTTTCACGGCTTCCTGGAGCGCCAAGAACCTCCGCGCTCTTCTCCGCACTCTCCTCGGCTCCTCATAACTGCAATAGACGTCCAAAAGCGGCAGGGGCTATCGAGCTGGAAATCCAATCCCCATTAGCCCCAAAAGCCGCTTCTGGACATCTATTGCACTCGCGAGGAGCGGAGAAGAGCGCGAAGGTTCTTGGCGCTCCAGGAAACCGCGAAAGCAGCTGGGAGATCTTTTTCCACATATAAAGCGCACCGGGTTATAAGCCGCACTTCCGGTTTTGGATCAAATTTTAGGATTTTCAGTGCGGCTTATAGTCGTGAAAATACGGTACTTTGCAAAGAACTCCTTTAGTTAACTTTATTTTTAATTGAAGTTAAATATTCAAAGATTGAAGTCACTGTGTGCTGTAAGCAGACATTGTCTAGATACGAAGTCTATTCTATTCTCCCTTTTAAAGTTCAGATCATCCCCATCCCTGCATAAGCAAGGTAGCTGCTGAATAGACAGCTGGAGTCAGGGCAGGGGAGGCATCCTCTATCAGGGAAGACAAAAGTTATATAGCTGTTGGTTTTCTATTTCCACCTGTAGATCCCACTCCAAGGAGTTATGTGTGTTACATCCATCTGATGAGATAGTAGAGTCAAAGTTACTTACTGAAGTTATCTGCTTATTTATTGTATATTCATTCATTTCCTGTTGCTTCAGAGGCTTGGTTGAAATCTGTGTTGAAGTGGATATAGTGTCTCTTCTTCTTCCTTTTCCCCATTCTTAAGTCCCAGATTAAAAATTATTAAGTTGTGACTGGAGCAGCAGATAAGTGACCTCTCAGGCAATACAATTTAAAAAATTAGAAATGGAGAATAAAACTACTAAAATAAAAGATTAAAAATGGAGAGCATACACTCAGAGCTGCTCATCCATCTCTATCTTGCACTCCATCTTATGCAGAAGGTATTGGTAAGCCATTTCTGAAAAATGTTGCCAGAAAAACTACACAGGCTTGCTCCTGCATTGACTCCAAGGACCAAGCAACAACCAACCACCCCTTTAGTTACCTCTGTATCTTTACATTTTACGATATTGTTCTCCTTGACTCTTATCCAAATGTATATCAGTGGATTAACAGAACACCCATGATACAAAATGTAACATATTTATCTCCTGCAATGTCTGCATTCTTTTTTCAGAGAAGCAGAGATATTTACCTAATCTTAAAAATGAGAAGAAAAACAGCCAGAATAGGCAGAGGATGGGAGCTGCTAATGCCTGAGTCACAGCTGCAATATGAATCTGCTTCTCCAGTTTGGTGGGAAGGTATGCATAATAGAGGTTATAGCGATCAACGGTATGTTTCAGCAATAGATAAATTAACCCTGAAAATAAGAAAAATATGACAGTATTACTAAGAAAGGCTATAAAAAAGTTTGCAAAAATTTATACCAACATCCAAAAAACTCCTTCAATTCATCCTCCACTCCTAGTGATAAAATAACTCTCAAAAATGAACACAAATGGTATAATGAATGGTTATAACATTTTGTTTGGTCATAACATTTTGTTTTCTTAACACATATTATTATTTAAAATTCAATATATTGCACATAAATACTGCACAATGTTAAAATGCAATTTAACAACTAATGCAAAAAACTGACACTCTGGATATCTTTCCTTATTATTCACACAAGCATTACAGACAGCTTTTAAACATAAGTTCCCATTATCTATGGCATGTTGTTGAGATGTTCTGAGTATGGGAATAAAATATGAATGCTAGATATAATACACTAGAAAGTATAAAAAGGTAAAATCAACTTTTTATTATTAGCATTTTGCCTCCTAAAGCCTATATTCTTTGGGAGGGGGCAAGGCAGGAAAAACACACAAAGCATGGTTTCTGGAATTATTTTCTAATTATAAGCAGTAACCATAAGAGGAATCTGTAATTACATTACAAATATGATCTAAAATCTACTAGATATCTTCAATTTCTTTTCTTTCATCCTATTTCTTTAGCTTGTAATAGGCCAGTGATGGTGAACCTTTTGGGCTCAGTATGTGAAAAATTCAGAAAATGGCTAAGTTGACTTTGCTAGCGTGTCACTTCCCCACCCTTGAACAAAAGAGAAACAATTCTTTACATATTAATTTATTTTTAAAAAATTCTGTCCAATTATGTGTGTGATTCTTAGAATCTGCTGTGTACCACTTGGATTCAGGCGGTGTTCTCTGTTGACAAGCCACTGTGATCTACACAAGGCAGCTCAGGCTCACACAAGGTTTTCATTCTTGAAGCACCTTCAAAGAATATTCTTCTGTGGCCTCTGTAGCTTTCCCAAACTCCACAAAAGCACATCCAATTCTCAAGCAATTTTTGGAGGCTTCAGAAGCTGTGGCAAAGCACAGTCTCCTTGCGTGGCTTCCAGAAGCCATGTAAGAGCACAGCTCATTTTTGGGTGGCTTCTGCAGCCTCTGAAAATTGTGCAAAAGCACGCCCTGTTCTCACACTATTTTCCAAAGCTGTAGAGGTTACATGACTTCTTGTGGGTATGCAATTCTCACATGGTCTCTGCAGTCTCTGCAAATCAGTCACTAGAGCCTTCAAAAATCACACAAGAACGGGACATGATTTCGAGAATAGCTGTTGTTGAATGTTGATGAACACTGGCATGTCACTCAAAAAATTGTGGTGTGTCACCTTTGACACATATCTCATAGACTCACCATCACTATAATATGCTGTAATGCTCTTTCATATATTTTTTCAGAAATTTAAAATGCACAATCTAGATTCTTTATTTAAAAACTGAATTGCTTTTTAAGTATGTGCCCAATATTACTTCGGTAGATTTCTACCTCACACTTTTATATGTCCAGATTTTACAGAAGATGGAGGCATGCATGAAGGAGAAAACATCAGTAGGATAACCCAATAGAGTAGATTAGAGTAGAGTAGAGCAGAGCAGAGCAGAGCAGAGCAGAGCAGAGCAGAGCAGAGCAGAGCAGAGCAGAGCAGAGCAGAGCAGAGCAGAGCAGAGCAGAATAACAGAGTTGGAAGGGACCTTGGAGGTCTTCTAGTCCAACCCTCTCCTCAGGCAGGAAACTCTACACCAGTTCAGACAAATTAGATATATAACAATATCAACAGCAATAGCACATATACCTATATATCACCCCACTGTAAACTGGGTGGTTTACAATGTCAGCAAATTGTCCCCAACAATTGGGGTCCACATTTACAGGCCCTGGAAGGATGGAAGGCTGACTCAACCTCAAGCCCTGTCGAGCTCGAACTCCAGGCTGTGGGCAGAGATTGCCTGCAATACTGAATTCTAACTACTGCACCCCCAATTGCTATTGTTGAATATTTAAAACCCCCAACTTCTTTCAGATCACTTAAAACATAAATGTGTAATGTAAAATGATAAATGACACTCTCTTTTTCTACAAATGGAACTACTAGATATATGGCTTCAGATTCATGGATATTGGTAAACAGGTGAGTCATTCCATTTTTCTTACATAGAGTTGATGCCCTAAATCTCTTTTTCTTTTTTTCAAGGCTTCCTACCAAACTTAGACTAAACAGCCTTTTTAAGCATCTTTGCAATGAAATATTCACTTCATCTAAAACAAAACGATAAAAGTATTATCATATTTTTCGGAATATAACCTTTTCCCCCTCAAAAAAGAGGCTGAAAATCTGAGTGCGTCTTATACACTGAATACAGCATTTTCTTGCCTCTTGAAACTCCACCCCTTCACAAAAATGGCCGTCCATAGCCTTTAGGGGGCTTTCAGAGTGCTCCTGTGAGCTGGGGAGGGCAGAAATGAGTGAAAAAGGGGCATTTTTTGCTCAATTTCACAGCCCCCCCCCCGGCCCCCCCGGAGCACTCTATAAGCCTCCTAAGGCTATGCATGCCTTTTTTTGGAAAAAAAACGGGCTTGTTTTCATGAAAAACGGGCTGTTTTGGGGAGGTCTGCAGAGTGCAAAAACATTTTTTAAAAATGTGCCTCTTCAAAATCTTGGTGCGTCTTATACTCCAAAAAATACGGTAACAAAGGCATTCATTTCAGTGTTATTCCCAAGCCAAGTATCTGGCACTTCAGTCTGCCCCAAAATACAATCCCAGCTCATTTATCAACTTACCAAATGGGACAATAATAGGACATGTAATACTATATGCCATGATGACCGTGAATACGCATAACATCCCAGCATACATTGCTCCAAATTCAAATTCATAAGCTTGTTCCTATAAGGAAATCAAAATACATTAAGCATGAAAATAATTCACATAAATTTCTAAGGAAACTGATTTTGGCAAATGTATATAAACACCAGAAACAATCAACTCCTTACTTATATAATTATGTGCACAATCTAGTCTTGTGATAAAAATTTCAGATTCTTAAATGGGAATATTTCGTACACACTGCAACATTCCCAGACTTCAGTGAGTAAACATTGCTTGCACAGATACCATTTCATGGGCAAAGGCTGACTCCCTCATTTTCTAAACCTATTAGGCCATCATTGCTCAGGAAAGCCCCAATGGTGGTGAAGATCTCTCTTTGATAGTGGCTACACCCAACTCTTACACTGAAGATGCTCTTGAATAACCAATTAAACATTCTGGAGGTAACAGCTGAGAAGCTCATTGTCAAAACAGAATGGCACATAGCATCTGGAATCATTCACTGTAAAATTTGACAACAGAACGGTGAGTAGGGTCAGACATACTCCCTATTTCCAGATAGATTAGAAGTTGCATATCTTTGACATATGAATCTCAATTGGCTACTATTCCAAATATGGCCATTGCTCATTCTTCTAGGAGGGTAGCTAATGTGACTATTCTGTCAAGACAGCAATGTCCTTGGGGATAATATTCAGGAGGGCCACATTGTCTGTATATTTCTTAATTGTTCTGTATAATGCATTTTTGCTTTAGCGGAAGATATTTCTGTGAGAAGACGCCTGAAAGGATAGTTCCTTTTCTCTAGCTGCATGTCATATTCAGCATGTTCCTCTCCCATGGTAAATATGGAGACCACTCTGGTTTGCTTGCTGTGAAGGGTACCCTCCACCACTGTAGGAAAGTGAAATGTTAGTATTTATCAGACAATTTTCTTTCTATAGTGGATGATTGGCATCCAGCTGTCCTTCTGCTAAGTATTGCTTATGGTATGGAAGGCAGGGGAGAATATATCATTATATGTTTTTTCTCTGAATACGTTACTGTTGCTGTTATTCATTTTTCTATCTTTAGGTGACATAACTAGGAGCTGATGCATCCTGCCATAACTATATGCAAAGTTCTGTCTTCTGGTTTAAATGGAAAGAACAAATTCAATAAAGGATATCTTCTACCCAGTAAAGGTAAGAAGCTTTTTTGATAAGTAGTGATGTTTCATGCACTACTAAGAGGTCAAAGAGTCTCAGAATGAAGGGCAGCAAACACAAATGGGCAGAGATGTAAAACACTCCAATGGAAGAATTAAATATAAAATGTGTTATATCATAGAAAGATTTGATACCTGCTGAACATTTCTCCTCTCAGCAGAAGATTTGGCCATCATCATGCGAATGGTGTACATCATAAGGCCTGGGAAACGCACCAATTGTGTTCCATTGCCAATAAAAGCTGAGGCAATTACATAGTTTACAAAGAAAGCTCCCTGATCAGGCAAAAAGACACATCTGCAATGAAAAAATAGGCATGCAATCTTATCTCCTTTTCACCTATCTGGAAATCATGGTGAACAGTGAGCATTTTCTTTCTCTCCTGCACATCTGTCTTGAATGGAAGCAGTGAAAACAGGGATCAGTATTGTCTTCGATGTCCACTCACAAAATATGAAATCAATCCAACAATGATTTGCCATATACTCATTTATTTTAAGACAACTAGAAGAATTTTGAAATACAAAAAAGTGATGAACTTTAAAAATACTGCAAATTCCTCTGAGGACAAAGGAAGTTCTGAGTTAAACTTAGGAAAAACAAAGTATTTTTTCAATGCTTTTCTGCTATGAATGAGATTTGCAGAGGCTTAAGGTACATGTTTTGCTTTTGTAAGGCTTAATCTAAGTAATTTTCTCTTTACCACTCATGCCTCCTCAAAAAAGTTGCCCTGACTCATTCTGAGGAGTCAGTAGCTCTCATGGCATATGAAATATATTCTAGAAAATATCAGTCAAGGGTGAACATCATAGTAAATAAAATCTATTGTTTGATTACATTGATGTCCCATCCACACAGCAGCCCTTCCTCCAATTCCCCCCCCACAGCTGAGATAGACTGGGTTGACACAGAATGACCAGCCCAAAGTCATACCGTGATTTTTCTCAGATTTAAATCCTTGACAAGATATCAGTGGCTTGAGCTTTGAATATCTCTGATAGATCACTGCACGTGATGTACTTGGGGCCAATGGCTGCACTAAAACAGAAAGGCTGCAGTGACTGGAGCACTGGTTCTAAGTAGAAGAGACAGCCTCTCAGTGTGGATAGTTCCAGTTTTTCCAGGGTTTTAGGATAAGTTTAAGAGGCATTTTAATTTTTAGAAAGCAATATTAAACTTCCCCCATCAACATTCCTTCTGAAGTTGCATAAAAGCCACACAGAACTTATACAGCTCTTTGGCTTCACAATGCCTTCCTTTTTAATGGAATAACTTTAGGTCACACTTTTGGGGAGCAGCGCTCCTGAAGACACAAAGAGCAATGTTTACTAGTTATTCAAAATCATTTCCCAAGACAAACAAATCATCACATAAGAATCTTTATATTCAGTTCTTCCCACTGCATAGTATCAATTTATGATTCATAAATGAAATAGTAACCCATTTGCATATCCTGGGTCAGTTAGCAAAAGGATGAAAGCTTCTTTTTAGATACTTACTCTAATCTAACTTTAGATTCAGATGCTTTATCAAATACCCAGCGAAAGAAGAAATCCAGACTGAAAGAAATATTTGGTGTTAATTTCTCCAATTTACTACAACATCAAATAGAAGAGAAAAATTTAAGTACAACAAATTTAATAGTTTCAAATAACTTCACTGTCTATCACCACACATATTATGAAAGCATAAAAGTTATTTTAAAAAACCCAAGCTACAAATGGACCAACTTTAACAATCATTCATTCAGCTGCTATTCAAACTTTTGACAGCATTGAATGAGTGGAACTTACCAGTCCTTAGAATTTCAGCCATTACAATATTCTGTGGTCACCATTTGCAATCTTCTTTATTGGTTTTCGACAAGTAAAGTTATTGGAGAAACCAGCAGGAAGTTGCAAGTGATGAGCACATGACATCCTCACTTAACCACTCACAGGGATTCACTTAACAATGGCAATTGGGACTGCCAGAATTGCTGTAACTAAGCAGTGCAATCATGTAACAATTATTGAGCTTTACAACTGAGAACTCCTGTATCGTGGTTTTTTTTTTTACATTTTAGCCAATTAAAATCAATTATAATGTGTTTGATTTTAAAATGAAACAAAATAAGAAAGGTTTTTGAATAAAATCCAATGAAATTCTACTCTTGGTGGAATTATTCAAATGGTGTAAAAAGTAAAAATAACACCACTCCCCTCCCCAAGATGGACATGGCAAAAAAATCAATTAGGGCTGAAGGCTCACTGGAACAGGACTAACAGTGGCCTTTAAAATGCCATGAGTGTTTAGAAATGATTCCCCTGCCCCTGTATCTGTATCCCTGGAAAGGAGGGTGCTATTAGATGAAATGTAAGATGGTTATGTTGCTATAGTTCCATCAATAGAGCCTAAAAGTTTATGAATAAATTGTCCACTCACTATATTCTGCCCAGGGAAGATTTCTAAGGTGTGGGAACATTATAGATGAAAAAGGCAAGTCCCTTGGGCAATTCTGAATTTCAGCCGGCAAAAAGACATAGATATATAAACAACAGATATAGACTGAAATGTGATAAGCAAGTGAAAAGTATTCTACCTCTCAAACACTTAAATGTAGAGAGTTGCTGATTATTTTTACATGATTTATGTAAATTTTGTACATAAGAGGAAATATGAAAAAAAAGAGGAAGAAAAAAAAATATTTTTTTGGCATGGCAAAGATTGTTTCAGATATTTAAAAGCTGCAAAAACATAAATTTAAAAGAATAGAAACCATGTCATACTCAGAATGCTAGAATTTTACAGTAGCCTTTACCTAGTCAAACCAAGTGAAGGTAATATTAGTACCATGAAGATCAAAAATGAATAAATCTTGTGCATCATTATTCTGTTTTCATTAGACCTATTAAAAAAGAAGAAAATGATTAGTTGTTGCACATTGTCAAACATTATTGGGTTTGATATGGTAGTTACAAATGGAAATGCTTAAAATTAAAATTTGGAAATAAGTTGATTTTGGATTACTCTGGAGTTGGTGTTATTTGTTACTCTGACTGTTTTTACACTAGTTTCTGTCAGCTCTATCTAAAAATAATCCTTTAGTGCAAGCATCCATAAGTCAAATACTGAACTGGATCCAATAAGCTATACAATAAATATTATTTGTTCAATCATTTAGTTGACTGTTTTCAATGAAAACCCCAGTATGTTAAATATAAAAATAATTTGTTTATTTATGATCCAAGACCAAGTCACAAAATTTAAAACACAGCACATCTTCTGGATAGGAAGGCTCCATTTACAGTCACTCACGCCCTGGTCATCTCCCGTTTGAATTCTATAGCGCACTCTACATGGGGCTGCCTTTGAGAAGTACCTGAAAGCTTTAGCCTGTACATAATATAGCGGCAGACACCGTATTTTTCAGCGTATAAGACGCACTTTCTCCCAAAAAAGAGGGTGAAAATTTGGGTGCGTCTTATACACTGAATACAGCATTTTTAGCCTCCCAAAACCACACCTCCTTCACAAAAATGGAGGTGCAGAGTGTTTTGGGAGGCCTGCAAAGTGCTCCTGGGGGCTGGGGAGGGCAAAAATAAGTGAAAAATGGACCATTTTTGCTAGTCGTCCACCCCCCCCCCCAGGAGCACTCTACAAGCCTCCTAAAGGCTATGCATGCCATTTTTTGGCAACAAACGGGCCAGGTTTTGTGAAAAATAGGCAATTTTTTGCTCGTTTTTACCCTTCCCAGCTCCTAGGAGCACTTTGCAGGCCTCTGAAACACTCTGCATGCCCCATTTTTTCACAAAAAATGAGGTGTGCAGAGGATTTGGGAGGTTTACGGAGTACAAAAACTTTTTTTTTTTTAATTTACCTCTTCAAAATTTTGGTGCATCTTATACTCCGGTGTGTCTTACACTCCAAAAAATATGGCATGTGTGGCCCTAGAACAACATAAGTTACACTTCAGCTCTGTGAGCTGCAGTGATTCCCAGTTTATTTTCAGATCCAATTCAAGGTACTGGTTTTGACTTTAGCTCTTTGACCAAATCCTTCAAGGCATGGGGCCAGATTATCTGAGGGACCACTTGTTCCTGATTACATCTGCCAGTCCCATCATGTCCGGCAGAAGAAGTATGTGGCAGGTTCTGTCTTCTGAGGAGTTGCATCTAGTATAATCCAGAACATGAGTGTTTTCTGCTGTGGCATCCATCCTGCAAAATATCATCCCCTACAAGGTAAGATTAGCCCTCCCCAATTCACCAACTGTTAAACTTTCCATGTCCCTCAAAACGTGGATGTGTCAATTGACCTGGGGAACTCAAGGCAATGGTGAGTTGTTATGACCATAATGGAGTCCACAATTACTTGTGAGGCCAGACTGGACAAATAAAATCGTGACTGGTCTGGACAAGTAAAAACTGGTTTCCAGCAAAAACATTGATCTATTTTCCACCTGGCCTGTAATTGCCCATATTGGAACCATGTTTGAACTGCCTTCTCCTCTTTTAATACCTCTAAGGATTTTAATTGTAGTGCCCCTCCTTCCAAAATAAGAAGCTGTCTATAAGTAATTCTATCCTGTTTTTGTGCTATATTTATATTTTCAATTGCATGTCTAGGAATTGCCCACATAGCTATCTTATCATTTAATTTATGTTGATATTTTTTCCAAACCCGCAGTAAAGCATTTCTTAAGATATGACTTTTAAAGTTTTTGTCCAGTTTTTTGTTAAATAACAAGTAAGCATGCCAACCATATACCAGATCATATCCTTCAAGGTTCAGTATCCTATCATTAGTTAAATTGATCCAATCACTAATTACGGACAACACCATTGCGTCATAATATAGTTTTAAATTTGGTAGTTTCAAGCCTACCCTCTCGAGTATATCTTGCATTATTTTTAGCTTTACTCTCGGCTTCTTTCCTGCCCATACAAATTTATTGATACCTTTCTGCCATTCTAAAAGATTCGCATCTTTTTTAAGTATAGGTAACATTTGGAAAAGAAATAAAAATTTTGGTAAGATATTCATTTTCACTGCCGCGATTCTTCCCAGCAAAGATAAGTGTAACTTCTCCCATTTTTTCATCTCTATCTGTATACTATGCCAGAGTGGTTCATAATTATACTTGTATAATTTCCCATTTGAGATTGAAATATTAACTCCAAGATATTTAACCTTTTTGACTACCTCACATCCTAACATTCCTCCCAATTCCTCCTTTTGTTTAGTATTCATATTTATGGCTAATATTTTCATTTTCCCTAAGTTTATTTTAAAACCAGACACTTGACCATATTGATTAATCGTATTGATTAAAACCATACTGGATTCCTGCGGTTGTTCCAATATTATGACCAAATCATCCGTAAAAGCCTGCACTCTGTATTCTTGCTGCCTAACCTTAATTCCTTTTAGGCCCTCCAAGCCCCATATTTTATTCAATAATACTTCCAAATTATAATAAACACTAGTGGGGACAAAGGACAGCCCTGTCTTGTACCCTTTCCAATTTGAAAGGATTCTGTTAAACTTCCATTGACTGTAATTTGAGCTGTTTGCTGTTAATATATTGCTTTGATTGCTTGTAAAAAACTCCTATCTGCATTTTCTACAATATCTTCAGCAAAATTACCAGTTAACTCGATCAAAGGCTTTCTCAGCATCCAGAAATATGAACGCAGCAGGGATTTGATTGTTGTTTCCCAAGTATTCTAATGCATTAATAATTAATCTAACATTACTTTTCATCTGTCTCCCTTGTATAAAACCTGTTTGATCACCATGTATCAATTGTTGGATAACCAGCATTAACCTATTTGCTAGTATTTTAGTAAAAATTTTGTAGTCTACATTAAGTAATGTAATAGGTCTGTAGTTTTTTGGTTGAGTAGTATCTTGATCTTCTTTGGGTATCAAAGATATAAAGGCTGTCTTCCATGAAGGAGGTACCTTACCTTCCATTTGAATCTTATTAAATAATTCTCTAAGAGGTTCTACCATTTCCAACTGTAAGTTTTTATAGTAAGCCGCTGTCAAGCCATCTGTGCCTGGTGCCTTCCCTGGCTTTAACTGTTTAATTACCTGTAAAATTTCCCCCGAGGTTATTGGTTGATTCAATTTTTGCCTGTGTTCTTCTTTAACTAAGGGTATTTTTTCTTTATCTAAGTATTTGTCTATATATAAACCATTAATTTTATCCCCCTTATACAACTCTGTAAAAAATTCCCAAAATGCCTTTTGAATCTCATCCTGTTGAAATACCTCCTTCCCTTTGTAGGTCAATTTAGATATATTTCGAATTTTCTTTTTTTTTCCTAATCTGATAAGCTAACCACCTGCCATGTTTATTTGCATTACAGAAAGTATTGTGTTTTGCGTATAACAAACTGGTGGCTACCTGGTCAGAGATCAACATATCAAATTGGGATTTTAATATGGTGATTGCTTCCTTGACCTTTGTATCGCCTGGATTCATTGTTAACTCCAGCTCTTTCCTCTTAATTTCCTCCTCCAACTCTGTTCATTTTACCCCTTGTTTATGTCTATGTGATTTATTTATATTTATCAATACTCCTCTCATATACGCTTTGCTTGCATCCCATACAAATTCCATAGGTGTATCCTTATTCATATTAAAAACAAAGTATTCAGTTAGCAATTTTTTACAATCATTGATATACTTTTCATATCTAAATAAGTTTTCATTCAATCTCCAAGACTTTCTTGCCTGTACCACCCCTCCCAATTCCATCCAAACTGGGTTATGATCCGAAAGGACCCTAGCCGCAATCTTTGTCTTCTTCACCCTAGAAAGCAAATCATTAGTGGTTAATATGAAATCAATCCTAGAAAAGGATTGATGTCTATCAGAAAAAAAGGTAAAATCATATTCCTCTGCATTTCTTTCTCACCAGATATCTCTCAGTTCAAAGTCATCCATCATGTCAAAAAAGGATTTAGGTAGTTTTGCTCGTATCTTAGTGTTTGGGCGAGAAATCTTCTTATCTCTCTTGGTATCTATAACACCATTCCAGGCACCCACTAATATATAAGACCTATAATCCCACTGTACTAATTTAGCGTGAAGATTTCTATAAAAACCGTCTTGCTGTTGATTAGGAGCATAAATTCCCAAAAACAATGTCTTTTTCCCTTCTAGGATTAGATCTAATGCAATGTACCTTCCATAGGGATCTGCTTCAATTAATTCAGCTTTCATATCTTTTCTTAAGTATACAATTATACCATTTTTCTTTTCCATAGCAGAAGCTACAAAATGTTGACCGAATCTTGGGCTACTCAGATATTTTTCATCGGTTGATTTAATATGAGTTTCTTGTAAACAAATTATATCATTCTTGAACTGTTTAAGATAGTGAAATATTTTCTTTCTCTTCTGTGGAGAATTCAATCCGTTGACATTCCATGTTAAAATCTTAGTTGTCATCTTTGGTTAGCTGAAGCTTTTTTAGAGCCTCCTGCATGGCCTGTTTAACCTTTGGCCTAGCTCCCCCCATTGTTTCTGAGGTTGTTGCTGTGGCTCCTTGATCGATAGCCGGTAGTTGTTGCGGTTGTTGCATTTTAACTTGTTGCTCCATTCGTCTAGTAATCATATGGCTAGGTCTCTGTTCCATAACACCTTGCGCTTCTAGAAGAGAGAGATGATCCATCTTATCTGGTAGTTGTGTGATTTGCTGTCTGTCTTGTCTTTCTTGTGATCTTTCTCTGGGTCCAGAAGGTGCAGGATGTCCAACCTTCAAAATATTATGGTAGAAATCTCAGGCTTTCCATACGGAGTTGAGACGATATCTTTGCCTGTCCAGTGTAAGTATGATGCCAAATGGCGCGTCCCATCTGTACTGTATCTGACAATTTCTAAGTTCTTCAACTAAAAAGGCATAATCTCTCCTGGCTCTTAGCATTTGAGGTGGTATCTCTTTCAAAACAGTCAGATCTTGACCCCCAATCTGGAGCTTAGTTTTATAAGACTCTTGTAATATCGTGTTTCTGAGCTCTCTTGTAGTGAACTATATAACAATGTCTCGAGGAAGCTGCTTCTGCTTTGCCACCCAAGAGTTAACACGATAAACTTTATCGATTTGCCAGTCAAGCCCCTGTCTTCCCACCAGATTATCAAAAGCTTCTGAAAGAATCTGTTTCAGGTTTTTCTGTTTTTCTTCACGCAACCCCCTTATTCTTAATGCGAGTTCCATTTGTCTGTACTGTATCATAATAATTTCTTTTTCAGCATTTTCGACTTTTCGTTGCACCACCTCTGTTTTCGATGTCAAATTAGTATTAGCTTGATTAAGATCCTCTAAACTATCTTCAACTCCTGAAACATGTTCTGTCAGTACAGTTACAAGCCCCAGCATATCATCTTTAATTTTAGCAACCCTGGCATCAATTTTATCATACAAGTCCTCCTTAAGTTCTTTTATCTCCTCTTTTATCTCCCCTTTTATCTCCTCTTTAAAATCTTTCAGTTTGTTTTCCACTTTAATTGTCAGCATTTTATGAGCTTCACTCAGTTCTCTCAGGAAGAGTTCTGTCGTTAGTAACTTTCCAGTAGGGGGCATAGAGGGCGGTGGCTGTGACTTTGTACCAAGTATTGGCGATGTGCTTCTGGGGGGCTGAAGGAGGGGGTTTCAAATTAGGATTTGGTTTTGAGGCAATTCCAAGTTTTATCTTCAAGCAATTAGAAAGACTCTACTGGCCCGCTATACAGTTGTGGAAAGAGGTACTAAATCACCCCTTTATTTTGAGGGTTTTTTTAAACAAAAAAAAAACTTCGTAGGACTTTTCAGAAGGTTTCAAAAAATAAGCATTGTAACCAAACAGTTCAGCATATTCATCACCGTTTGGAATGTCTCTATATTAGCAAAGAGTCTTTTAAAAGTGAAACTAATTAGTAAAGATCTGTTGGCCGGCTATGAGGCAAAATAATAAGTCACTCCCTTCCTTTGAAGTTTTGAAACTCCGTAAAACTAGATAAACATTGTTACTCAGCAATTCAACTGGCTCGTTGCCATTTTAAGTGCCTCTTTAAATAGATAAAATAATGGAAGAGGATCTTGTAAAAAAGAAGCTAGGATTTAAATAAACAATTAATGCTCTCGCATACGAGTTCTGCTCGTTTTGAAATCAAGTAATTCAATCTTTGTTCTGAGTGGGAGGGACGCTTACTTTGTGCTGCAAAGCAACTTGAGATTTCCAGCATGGAACAGTTCTGCCTTCAGTTGGCCCCCCTTCTCTTCGCAGACACAGAAGCTGCAAAGATCAGAAAGGCATTTGCTCGACAAAACTTATCTCCTTCCCTTCTTGCCCGAAGAGTAAGGTGTCTGTCAGATGTCTGATAGATGATCATCTAAACAGATAACGCGACTGGTAACTCGAGAGTAGCTATGTTTAGCTGCTTCCATCAGTAAGTCCCGCCCAGGAAGTCAAAAAACATTGTAAATCACGATAAATCATAAGTCATGACTGCAGGATGCTGCAAATGGCTGTAAATGTGGACTGGTTACTAAGCACCCAAAATTTGGTCTTGGACCATAAACAAACAAATAATTCCATCAATTGCAAAAAATCACATTGCTTGGATCTGACATATACTATGCTGATACATTACAATATCCTAGGTTTTGGGGAAGAACTCAATACATATGAAGGCCAACTCAAGCTAAAGAAATGGCAGCTGTGACTTTACATTATTGTGAACAGAGAATAATAATATAAATATTATTTTGTAGTTTATATAAAGCTAAAATCAGAGTTGTACAGAAAAAGAATGTGAGGAAAGTAGACATTACTACAAATTCTGAATATTATCCCTTGCCTTTCCTATCTTTTAAATCTTCCATGTAATTTCATGAGCCAAAACAAAGAGTCTTCTTACTTTGTCCAGTGTGATTCAAACACTGTTGAATAATAGACGATGGTTGGTAGCAAAGCTGTAAAGGACCACAAAAGGAGTGTTGGGAAGAACTGACTAATAACAGGATTCTGATGAAAGAACAAAGAAAAATATAACTAGTTCTGCAGATTTATCACAAATGCGACCAAGCCAAATATATTTATTATATCAGCTTAACCACCACTGAAATAAAATTGGTCTTATGAAAAGAATAATAATAGCAGATAGGATTTAGAAAGAGATCAAAATCTCTTAGCAGCTTAATCCAAAAACAAAGATTACATTTAAAGAAACCCCAAAACTTGGTAATTACCATTTCCAAACAACACCCTTTAAAAAAAGTTGAACAACTTTTAGTGGCAAGAAACTGACATGACTAATTTTTGACGTGTCTAAGGGCTAAGAATGGCATAATGCAAAGTGAATGTTGCTGGGAATATTTCCTTTGTGGGATGGCAGAATTTTAATTGATGTTCAATTATCCTTATTGAGGACATAATTTTGTGTTTCCTATCTCAACACAACAGAAGAATGAATTCTGGCAGTAACACACAAACTGTATCAGGGAACACAACTATAGGACTTAAAGGATGAAAGTTGCTCACCTATATTTGAGAAATAGGTGTCAGTATTTATTAAATGTGGTTGTAGTTCACATTATTTATATTTTCTTTGCTTTTATTAATTAGAATGATAGTCAAGTTTAACCTCAGATAAATCTTTTATGACAATATAAAGAAGCACAGATGATTAAAATCAGATATAGTGCATTACTCACATTAAGATATTGAATCGGTTTGGTTACGTAGAACTTGTCCATTGTTGAAATAATGATGGAAGGGGTTGTCAAGAAAAAGAGACCAGCAAAAAGGAGTAAATTGATAAAAAGCCATCTACTCCACCAATTCCGTCCTTGAACTGAGAGATTATTCCTGTCAAGCAAAAATAGAGAAGAGAAGCAGTAACAGTGCTTATTTTCCAAACCAGTATTAAGAATATGATAAGTTTTGTTCAAAATAAAAATATGTAAAAATGAGAAAGTTATAGGTAAGCCTGAAGAGGAGATTAAATGGACAAGAGATTGCTTATGCCTTTTCCTAGCCTGCTGCCTCCCTGAGTGCAACCTAATCATCTACCCCAACCTCCCAACTGTTTCTTCATAATGTAGCATTTGTTTGCCTTTACTGAAGAATCCAGCAGGGTACCCACTGTAGTAACTTTTACCAAGAAGTGAAAGAACTCTGATAAAAAATTTCTCTATCTCTGGAATACAGCTTGTTTAAAATGAGAGAGAAATTCTTAAAATCATCTAGATTTATGATGGCAAACTATGGCATACGTGCCACAGATGGCATGCAGAGCCCTCTATAGGCACGTGAGCTATCTGCGGGCACGCAAGTCGTTGCCCCGTATCAGCCCGCCAGCCAGCTCGTTTTCAGGTCTTTCGGGGGGAAATGTGGGAGGGGTCATGCACGCATGTACAGGGTGGGGGAAGTGTGGGGAGTCATGCACGCATGCACAGGACATGCGCAGGGACGCGCACATACATGGGGTCCCCTGCGCACGCATGTTCAAGGAGGGGTGCACATGGAGGTCATGCATGCATGCATGGGGGCACTGGGGGGCATGTGCATTGCATTATGGGTGTGCGCATGCAACAAAAAGATTAGTCATCACTGATCTAGATTCATGAATACAAATTGGCTAGATTTCTTTCATGATAGTTTAAAATAAGGATTTGAATGCTCAGTCTTGACTGTAAGGCATGTGTATTGTTCAAGCAGAACATAGAAGTCCTGTAAAATACAGTGGTGTTTAAAAGTTTGTGAACCTTTTGAATTTTCAATATTTTAAGCAACATTGTACCTTAGACCGTTTATAAATCAATGCATTGGATTAGTTTATATTTTTAGTCTGGACATCAATGTAATTGTTTTGAGATTGTATTTTCAAGATGTTCTATCAATTTCTGGCCTCATAATTAAATAATCTGACAATAATACAGACAATAGCTAAGATAAATTTCATTCATCTTCTAGAAAAAACAATGGTATCAAATTTCATTTCTTTTACACATGAAATAAGAAGGGAAAATAAGATACATTACCAACAAACATCTTGAGGATATGTAGCATATTTAATATTCCATTTGGAAATCCGAAGTTCTTTGCTATAAGCTGATGGTTGAGGGTCTCCTTTGCACTTAAAGCCTTGACATTTACAGGCATAGTAATCTTTGAGAATGCTGCAGTAAAATTAAGCATTTTAGCTTTTATAGTTGACTCAACATAGAATCATTATTTTTATAGACTGCACATAAAAGGTTCTCCTCAATTTTATGACTGTTTTTACAGCGGACATTAAGTGAATCATACAGTCAAAAGTCTAAATTCATTCCCCCAAATGGGTGTTTTTTGTTGAAAATCAGCAAAAAATATTATAAATTTGATGTGACTACGGGATGTTGCAACCAATTATAAATGTTAACCAGCTGTCAAGCACGCAAAATGTGGTCGTAAGACCGAGGGGTGGGGGGGACAGTGCTACATTTTATGACAGCCAGAAGTGCTTTTTGGGTCATAAAGCACTTTTCTCACGTTTGTTGTAAGTCAAAGACACACAAATAAAGCATATGATAAGAAAATGTTTACAATATTACTATCTGAAAGATGTATGATTGATCTATTCAAAGCAATGTAGCTGAATCAAGAGGTTAATTTTACTAATCAGTAGAATACGTACACAGATGCCTTTTAATAGGATTTCTGTGTTGGGGGATCCAATCTGAATTGGTCACTGGGACCATCACCAGGATTTTTATGAATTGCCTTCAAATAGGATTTAATAGAGCTGCTTTGAGTTGGAAGTAACCTTAGGGATAGACTGACGTTTCATTTCATTTAAAATAATAGTAATAATAAAATTTAAAATACACACTTACTGAGAGGCCATGGTTATTCTCTGGAATGTTACAAAAGCCATTCCCAATGGCTTATCGTTAATTAGCTTCTCTTCTTTCAAGTATTCTTCCATACATTTTTGGGAAACTCCAGTATAGTAATCTATAGCATCTTCCTGTTGAAAAGCAGAGTGCTGTTACATTTTAATATTCAAGTATTTATATATAATCCTATTCCACTGTTCCATTTGTTTCTTTTTATTTTTCTTCCTTAGGTGTCTAGTAGTTTCACATGCAGTTATTTCAGTAATAATAAATCAAACTTCTTTTAAAAAGTTACCATCTACCTTCAAGTTTCTAGGTTCTATCATATCTTAAGACTTAAAATAGACACCTAACATCAAAAATGTCATTAAAAAAGCACAACAAAGAATGTTCTTTCTGCGCCAACTCAGACTGCCCAAAGAGCTGCTGATTCTGTTCTACAGAGGAATTATTGAGTCTGTCATCTCTATAACTATCTGGTTTGGCTCTGCAACAAAATAAGACAAACACAGACTTCAATGGATAATTAGAACTGCAAACAAAACCCACAATTGCAACCAACCCGTCTTTCATAGACGACCTGTATACTGCACGAGTCAAAAAGAGGGCTGTGAAAATAACTACAGACCCCTCACATCCTGGACACAAATTGTTTCAACTTCTATTAATATGACACTATAGGACATTGTACACCAGGACAACTAGACACAAGAACAGTTTTTCCCCGAATGCCATCACTCTGCTAAACCACTAATTCCCATAACACTGTCATATTACCTACTGTATTACTATTATTCTTCCCTTCCTTCCTAGTACCTATCTCTTTCCACTTATGACTATAATGATGTTGCTTGTATCTTTAAAATTTATATTGTTTTTATTTGTTTCCTAGTATAATTTGATTGCTTATTAGTAACTGATGACTATCAGTAAGTGTTGTATCTTATGAATCTTGATGAATGTATTCTATTTTAGTTTTCTTTATGTACACTGAGAGCATATGCACCAAAGACAAATTCCTTGTATGTCCAATCACACTTGGCCAATAAAGAATTCTATTCTATGTGTATTTAGAAAAAAAAAGCATGACAAGTATTAGGGAATATAAGTCATTTGACTCTGCATGTGATTCAATTGCTGGGGCGAACGAACTTAAGAAAGCAGTTATGTTTTAAATTCTTATTAGTCTTTTCCTAAAATGCAAGCATGGCAAATCTTACTTAATTTTAAACATTGCAATGATTTAACATTTTAACTAAGAAACACAATAGCTTCTTACCCTTTCACATCCTCTGATGTTACAGCAAAAGAACTGACCACATGGCTTTGTATGTATGCGATACCTTTTACCAGTATGCTCGAAAGCTTGGGTGTAATAAGCCAAATTCTTCTCTGCCTTTTTTCTGGTATAAACACATACATAAATGTGATATGGCAAGGAATTTATTAAAATGAAGTGTGTATCTAAAATATGTATATCTAAAATATGTACTCATTTTCACAAATAATATTCATATGATAGGCAATATACTTAAGCGGCTAACACATATCATAGGTATTCCAAATATTTCTACTTAATTATGCAGGCTTAATCATGTAGATATTATTTATATAAAATTCACTTTTAAGTTTTGCAGTTAATTCTGTTAACTAGAGGAACCTAATTAGGTAAGAAAAACCTTCAAAGTCCTTATAGTAATAGTTTTTGAAAAGATGTACACTTTTATTGAATTATTAAGAATAGATCATCTTTAATATTATAAAGTGTGCTTAAGCATTTGGGGTCTTAAACAGGGTATTTTACAGGACAACAATGAAAGCAACTCTCTTCAAAGTTCAGGGCTTAAAATAATCAAATAATAAATTAAAATACAACCTTAGATTCTTGTTTAAAATAGCACTGGATTTAATGGACCAAAAAATGGAGAAGAAAATTATGGACCTCATTATTATCTCAGATATACTGTTAATAACAGCATCTCAATGAAACGTCTAATTGTTCCATCAGCCATTTTTGGGCCAAAGTGATTGCCTTCCAAGTGTCCAAATTCCAGGAACAACAATGGCATTTGATACAATTGAAAATTGTAAACACCCTTCTTTCATCTCCATTTCCACTGCATTAGCCACCTAGAGCCATATTTAAATCAGCCCTAGCAGCATGGATGAGGATTCTGCCTTTTGATATATCTGAGAAGGGCATCCGCTTAGTGCTATGTCATTTCCTCAGAGACCTGCAAACAAAGCTGTAGGCAACATCATAAACTTGAGATGAAGTCTGCAAATGTTGACTTTCTCAAATAATTTGCTTATTTTTGTTACTTTTGAAATATATTGTATTGCACCTTAGTCAGCAAGCAGAATATAAATCCTTTAAATAAATACGATAAGATGAGAAAGAAATTAACCAGTTTTATTCACCAAACTCCTTAACTGATCAGGCCATCCTGTATCTAAATAAATTCAGTACAATACAATATAATAGCAGAGTTGGGAGGGACCTTGGAGGTTTTCTAGTCCAACCCCCTGACTAGGCAGGAAACCCTATACCGTTTCAGACAAATGGCTATCCAACATCTTCTTAAAGTCTTCCAGTGTTGGGGCATTCACAACTTCTGGAGGCACACTGTTCAGAACACACACTGTAGCTTCCCCAATAAATGCACTTCCTTCGAACTTCTCAGAACAAGAGTCAAATTGACTGAACAGAAAATGTATGAATTATTTCACTGAGAGAATCAGACATTTAACAAATGAAATCACTCTACTGTGAGCGTTACTATGACATCCTTCCAATGTGTTCTCTATTGAGCATTTGCACATATTTAATACATTTTACAGCACGGGTCTTGTGGGTTGTCTGGTGACACACAACCAATATTTATGACAATGGCACAGAAAGCCTATTGAAGTTAGCACATTTTATACTTAAAATAAGATGCTTTCTCCATAATACAGATACCTTTCATCGGACAGGTATGTGAGTTTGGCTACATCGTAACACAATTGTACCTCCTGCACAATGCAAGTTGGATATGCCTCTCTGCAAACAGAAAAAAATAGCTGAGTTACCACAGATTAATTACAGGAAGATAAGTAAAATTTCAAAAGAAAGGAAAATAGAAAAAAATAGGAATGAATTACAATACTCATTTCTCAATATGCGTGACTGAACTATTGCAACTAAGAAAATGTACATTTGAAAATATTTTTATAAAAAAAGAAATTTAAGTTTTTCTTTTAAAAAAAACTTACTGGAAATGATTTTCAATGGCTGTTTCACTGGCATTTTGGGGAAGGCCGGTTATGAACAATGTGCGCTTTACCTACATGTAAAAAATAATGTTCTCAGTGAACTGATAATAGAGAAAGATTGAAAGGAAAACTAAAGTGCCAGATCATCTCCAAAGTCCCTCCTAACACTTTCTTTGTATGATTCTACGACTGACTTCAATTCAAGTCTCTCTTTAATCTATAGACATTTCTAAATTACATTAAATTTAGCTTCAGTTTTTAAATTGTTACCAGGGATATTTATCAGATTTCATGCATGTTATATCTATGTAGGCTAATGTGGAGCCAAGAGGTAAGTAAGTCAAAGTAGTATTTCTTCTAAGAAGACCAGATTTGAATCTGACCCTACCTGAAGTTCTTTGGAGGGACATAGATAATAAGCTTCTATGAATGCAAAAAAAAATTTTTTTTCAGAACTACTTCAGCACACCCCCCCCCAAAAAAAAAAGCTCTGAACCAGCTTTTACAGTTCCTGGAGAACACATAGAAATAACATTACAAATAATTACTGATATTCAGTAGCAAAAAACAAAACAAAAACTCAATTTATTTCACTTTCTTTTTGACAATTTAAAGGTTGGAAGCAAGTGATTAAACCTTTATATAATTATTTCTGTCCTTTAAATTTCAAGTTAAACAAAAAAATTACAAATATTTTCCTTTGTGCATAATAATGTTATCCTGTTATCCTATTATCTAATATATTTAATATATCCTATGTGATGCCAAGAAGTTAGATAATGATGATCAGTGGTGGCATTCACCACTTCGGGAGAACCGGTTGTTAACTTTCTGAGCAGTTTGGTGAACTGGTTGTTGGAAGAAATCATTAGGGCAGAGAACCGGTTGTTAAATTATTTGAATCCCACCATTGATGATGATGGTGGTGGTGATGGCAAATATGGTGCCCTAGTGGGGGTGGGGTTGCTCAGTCTTGTTATGTAAAAGCATTTTCAACTTTTATTTATTTATATTCCACCTTTATTATTTGTATAAATATCTCAAGTAGCAAACATATCTAATAATTCTTCCCTCTCCTATTTTCCCCACAACAACTCTGTGAGGTGGGTTGGGTTGGAAGAGAGTGATTAGCTCAAAGTCACCCAGCTGGGGTTCATGCCTAAAATGGGATTAGAACTCAAGAGTCCCCCAATTTCTAGCATAGTACCTTAATTACTAGAGTAAATTGGCTCTATAGAGGGGGAAAAAGCAGTAGCAATTTAATTTGGTGTCTAAAAAGTCCACATGCTAATCACAGTAAATAGTTTTGGTAGGATTCTCTTATCGTGATGCTTTAGGTAAGAGAAGTCTAAATATTCCTTCACTGGATTGTGCCCTGTAATTGCTTTTTGTTAATTCTCCCTCCAGAAAAAGCAGCAGCTCAAAATATTTTGGTAGAATCCAGATATCCACAGATTTGACTGCAACTAACCAAACTACAGGTGGCTACAAACCCCATTACTAGATTATACTAAAAATATGTTTTTGTTGATAATTTTCATTTCCCATTACTGTTAGCTCCATAATGCAATCCCCTACTCCTGCATACTGCTTATTGACTTCAGTGCCAACTGAGATAAACTGAAAATGATGTTTTTTATTTCATATCCTTATCTCTGCCTCTGTTCTTAAAAAAATTTGTAAACTTCTAGATCAGTAATCTCTCTGAGAAATAAGTTATTTATGCACCATTCTTGTAGTAATTGCACATTAAAAACATAAGGAGGTATGCACTTTTGGCAATACCCGAATGAGAAAGGATGGTTTTGCATTAAAAAAAAACACCTCTAAACTCATTCATATTAGGGTCAGCATGCTTCATTCTCTTGGAAGTGTCAATTTGGGATGGAAATTTCATTACCTTTTGATAAGAAATAAAACATTTAAAACATAATACACACATCTAATATCTCAAATTCAGGTAAATTCATCCTATTATGAAAGGTTACTATTATTTAAAATGTAATTCTATCTATCTATCTATCTATCTATTATGTATAAATATGCAATCACAGCAAATAATTTGGAATATGAAAAATTTAAAAATTCAGATTTTGTAATCAGCTTGAACCTCTTGTTTTCACTTTTCTTTACATAATTCAATACAAAAACATAAATACTCTAAAATCCCATACTAACATATATATGCAAATAAAATCCAATGTTCTCATTCTAAACTCACTTTTATTATGGTCATGTTTATGTTTTTTTAATTGGTAACAATTTATGTCATAACGTTAAAATTAATCCCCTGTCAGAAGCACAGATTAAATAAAAAAGGGGATGGTGATGGGAATTGTGATCTCTTTGTCCTCCACACATACATACAGTTTTGCAAACTTTCAATTACATTTTGTTTTATAAGCAACATTTTTATGAAACACTTGCTGTCTCAGAGAAACTCTAGGTGACTTGATAATGGGGAAAAATCAAAGTGAGAGCAAGAAACATTATTCACAATTTGAATAGACCTATTAACACCACTGAGAGAATCTACAAAGCTGAATCATGGAATGGAATGGGCAATTAAGTTTGTCCCATGTTGAAGACCCCCTCCTCCCATCACACCCTAAATGAAGAAAAAGGTGCATAAATACAATCTGCCAAGAAGCAATTTTCACAATCTTCACAAATATTTCACAAAATATTTTTTAATTCATAGAAACTTACTATGCTTTCTTTTTTGTATCTAATGCAACCCACATGATGTTTCATAAAGATAGCTGTCAAAATCAAGTAAATCACAGCAAAAATTGTATGTAGCCAGAGAAGATTATTCCTGTGAAGTAGAATTATAAATGAAATAATTGGAGCAAAATATTTGCATTGATTACATTTATCATGGCCTCACTTATTTGCCTGGCTTTCTACTTATAGGATGCCTCTGCCTGACGTTTTCAGAGTTGCTTGTTCACCTCTGAGACACATTCAGCAAGTGCCCCTACAAGTAGTCCTTGACTGAAATTATGTCACTGTTGAAAAAAATAGACTCACTACCTGGCCTAGGTTATGGCTGTTGTACCGGCTTTACGATCAAAATTCAGACACATGGCGGCATAGTGCAAAGTTGTTACAACTTGGGAAGCCTCAGCTGCCCATTCAGTTTAGCAATGCAAGAGCACTGCAACTCCTCTGACCCATCTATGCCCCTCCTTTATGCTCATTTTTCTGCCCTGCACAACTGCACTTTTGATGGAAGAACTATGGCTGAAGTCAAGGCCTTTGGAGAAGACAGCTTTATGCCACACTGATGGTTCTGGTTGGTGGAGCAGAGGGGGGCTGATTTGCAGTGCCCCTATGGTCCTAAGTGTGGGCAGGCTGCCAAGCACCCAAATTTTAATCATGTGATTGTGTAGGTGCTTTAACGACAGTAATTTTTAGCCATGAGTTATAAGTCCATGTTTTTAATTTTGAACAGTAACCAAATGAATGATCAGAAGTCAAGGACTACTTGTATATATGTGATTCCTTAGTTTACTCAAAAAGTGTACAGCTCAGATTCAAATAGTATTTTTCCACTGGTAGCCCACTTAGTTAAACTCTTCATATACAGATAGCATATAGAAACAGCTATTTTACTCTTAGGCTTTGGGAATTACCATATTTTTCAGGGTATAAGACACACCTTTTTCCTTCAAAAAAAGAGGCTGAAAATCTGAGTGCGTCCTATATACTAAATACAGCATTTTTTGCCAGCCAAAACCCTGCCCCCTTCACCAAAATGGCCATGCATAGCTTTTAGGAGGCGTTCAGAGAGCTCCTGGGGGCTGGAGAGGGCACAAATAAGCAAAAAAGAGACTGTTTTTTGCTCAATTTTGCACCCCGCAGCCTCCAGGAGCACTCTACAAGCCTCCTAAAGGCTATTCGTGCCTTTAAAAAAACAAAAAAAAACAGGCCTGTTTTGGGGAGATTTGCAGAGTACAAAAACTTTTTTAAAAAATTTGTCTCTTCAAAACCTTGATGCGTCTTTTACTCCAGTGCGTCTTATACTCCGAAAAAATGGTACATTTTTCACATTTCATGACAATACATTCTAAGATTCAAAGATAATTCACTGATAACTGTGTAGTTATTACATTTTTGTTTTCAGTGCACATCTAGCACATCTTATTCTCTTCTACCAAATGATTAAAAAATATTGTCCAAACTGAAAAGTAAAGAATGTTCAAGGAAAGTATTCTGTATATACATCTCATGATTACTTACCCTACTCGTAAGTTTGCTATAGTTGTTCTTCCAAAGCTATATGGATCTTTATCTAAAAGGCAGAAAATAATATTTTAAGTATGTTTTATTCATTTATTTGCAAATAATTATGGTAAGTGTTATACAAATACAGCAGCTTGGTTATCCTATTACTGCTGCTTATTAAGATAAACATAACATAAAATAGCTTCACTGAATCAAATCAAGATCTAATGTCTAATACAGAGGTTAACAGGATCTATCTAAAAGGAGAAAATGGATACAGGCCCTTATTTTGCCCTAGTCCCCTTGCTCCAATACAGAGACTAATACTCCATGATAGACCTGTCTTCTCTGAGCTTGTTCTAAATCTATTTCCAATTAACTTCATCAAATGATTCCTAGTCCTAGTGTTTTTAAAGAGAGACAAAAACAAATCTCGATTTTATGCTCACCTGACACATTTTTTGCAAAGTGTATTCAGACATTCTAGCCTATCTGTAAGGAAGTGATTCAAACTCTCAGGCATACTGGTTGGCCTTTTCTACATTTTGTTCCAGCTCTATAATAGCATTGTTTTAAAAAAGTGATGAGAAATATAGATCATGTTCCAGACACAATTGCTCATTACATTTCTGTAATGGAACTATAATATTAGCAGTTCTATCTTCAATTCCTTTTGTAATGATTCCTACAATGGAATTTGCCTTTCATAATTAACCCTAACCCTTGTCAATATCTTCATTGAACTACTCACTGTGACTACCAGATTTAGATACTGATTACAGGTGGTCCTCAACTTACAACCATTCATTTATTGACCAAAGTTACAACAGCACTGAAAAGTGACTTGAGCAGTTTTCACACTTATGGCCATTGCAGCATCCCAATGGTCACATGATGAAAAATTGGATGCTTGACATCTGGTTCATATTTATGACAGTTGTAGTGTCCCAGGGTCATGGGATCACATTCGGTGACCTTCTGATAAGTAAAGTCAATGGGGAGGTCAGATTTACTTAATAACTGTTACTAATTTAACAACTGCAGTGATCCACTTAATAACTCTGGCAAGAAAGGTCATAAAACGGAGCAAAACTAATTTCACTCATACTTAGAAACAAACATTTTGGGCTTAATTGTGATTGTAAAGCGAGGACTAACTGTAGTTCCATGAAGCTCTGCCCCATCAATGTATATACAAAGTTTTTGTTCCATTATGCCTCAATTTTATACAATGAAAATGAACTTGCAAATTTGCTATTTGGCTGCTCATCCACTCCAATTTAAGTGATATTTCACAAGATCTTCAAAATCATTTTTTTCTTTCAAATACTCTGAGTAGCCTGGTATCATTCACTCACTCGGATAGCTCATTGTTTATGTCTATTTATGATCAGAATTAAGCCTGGGTCCTTACACAAATAATTGAAGTACTCTACTTGTTACTAACCTCCAGAGATAAAACTGTGTATGCTTCTCTTTCTGGTCCCTAACAAGTAAGTAATCAATAAAAGGGCAGGCCCTATTAGCCTATGATCACTAGGTTAGTCAACCTTCTGACAAGATTTTATTAACAGCTTTTACAAAATTCAAATGCAGTATACTATGTTAACAGGATGATCTCCATTCAGGTGCCTGTTGACATTGTAAAAGAAAAAATTAGAAAATTGATAAAGCAGGATAACCTTTGCAGCATCCATGCTGACTTTCCTTCAGCAATACTAGTTCTTCTGCATGTTTATTTTTTCTTTGGTTTTCCATTTTTACCTACTTTTTCTAATACATGACTGTTACATTAACTTTCATCTCATCTTCAGCTCAAGATCAAGACCCAGTCATGTAATCCTTAGCAATATCAGCATTAAAATAGCATTTTCTCCTTATTTCTGTCCTGTGAAAGGGCAGCCATAAGTTATTGAAAACATGCTAGACTTTGACACCCATTATTTTGTAGAGAGATGAATTTAGTAACTTTATATAGAGATAATTTAGACAGAATAGAGATAACAATGCAGACAGGAAATATCATGCCAGTATAGTTTTTGCTGACTCAAAGGGGCAAAAAAGTGCTTCGCAATGGGAAAGGAAACTGGTTAATTATAAGTATTGATATTATACAGTAGAAAAGTGCTAGTGACAAATACAGCAACCAACCCAATGTTCTACAATTAGTAAAAATCTAGAAAACAAAATGGAACTAAATTATAATACAGGGGATCAACTCCATCTAAATCAGTGGGTCTCAACCTTCCTAATGCTGCAACCCTTTAAATCAGTTCCTCATGCTGTGGTGACCCAACCATAAAATTATTTTATGTTTTCTATATTTTTTCAAAAATATGTGTTTTCCGATGGTCTTAGGCAACCCCTGTGAAAGGGTTGTTCGACCTCCAAAGGGATCCCGACCCACAGGTTGAGAACCACTGATCTAAATTGTCCTTCTGGCAATTAATATGTGCATTTTAAAGTTTTAGGATTCTTCTAACAGCAGCATTATCATGGAACGTCATGTTGAAGAGAACACTGAATTAAATAGAAGGGAGTTTCTTGGTACCCATTTTCCCCTTAAGATTTATAGATGTCATTAGCCCTACATTTCTGTGTTCTTTCCTTGGAAAAAGTACAAATAACTGAACTTATACCAGCTGTCTCTTCCCCATACTGGAAAGAATCATATCTGTGTAGTGGAAAAGATAAACCCAGCACATTAAATGGTGACTATCCTCCTTCTCATCCCATCTCCCCTCTTCTTTTGGATATGACCAAGGTCAAACCCAGGATGTCTTTTTTGCCTAATCCTATCAGATTCAAACTGACTCTCTCTGTCCCAGAAAAAGCTCCCGCGCAGCCCCATCTAGACCAAAGAGTCGAAGCCTGTCTATCAGCTCACAGCATGGCTCAACAGCAAATAAGAAGCTGCAACCTAGAGAAATCCCAGCCTTCATATTCTGATCAGCTGATGACCTCAATATTCCATTTCCTTACAATGAACTTCCGCATCTCTGCTGTCCATTTGAAAGGTCCACTTTACCTACCAAGAGAACTCACTCCAATTACAGAAACAAAGACCTGTCCAGCTTCTCCAAACTGGCCAGAAACCCTGCTTTGTGGCCCTCAACTTCAATTTTTTAAAAAAACTTTGCTTTTCCTTTGTTCAGGGTCTGTCTGTCTTGTAAAGCAGGTATCTAATTATCATTGCAATAAATATGGATCTCTTTCTTAGTGTTGTGCTTCTTACTTTGGCAAAATTATATGGCAATTGAACAATTGTGAAAATTATTCTGCAACTGAATAATTTTGCAACAGCTATATAATACTTTTTGAAACTTGGAAACAACATTGTGAAAGAGAAACATTTTTTTCTCTCTTTATTCCGCCACTCTGTTCCCAAAGGATCAAGAATAAATGGAACACGAGGTCTCTAATAGTTTTATAGCTTTCTTTGAAGAGCAGAAATTGTGGATAAAGTCTCTCTCCATTAAGAATTACATCGACAATCCACCTAGACATATTACAATATAACATTCTGCAAATATCTCAATTCCTATGATGCTATCTAAGCAACTTTATGCAGAAATACTGGGGGGGGGACAATTTCACAAACAATTTCACAAAACCTGATCTAAAACATTATATTGTTAATAACAAACTATCTTGTTATACTTACTGATTTGTTACAACCTTGACAATCGTTATGCGTTGCAGAAAAAAAGAAACATATATTTTAACTTTGGCAGTTTCAGTTTCCTGAACTATTAGAAAAAGGCAAGAATAATATTTTTCAGGAAAATATAATCCTTTAATCCCAGACCTGTCTATCTACTGAAAAAAGTTAAAGATGGGCTGTTCTAAATTCTAAGTTTTTCCATTTTAATATTGTCTTAAAATAAAAAGTCTGCTACAGTTTCTGTATTTGGAATGGACAAATTGACAGAATTCACTTATTTTCAATTATCAATAATTAGCCTACAGCCTAGGTTGTAATGATGGTGAATTGAGCATTTCAAGCAACTAACTTCTGAAATACAGGAGAACATTCCAGTTACTGAATGTCAATGTACATGTCCAAGTACATGCCTCTAAGCACAACTTGAAAGAAAACTAACATGTCATTACCAAAACAAATGTATCGTTCAATAAAGAATATACTATAAGTATGCTTTATACTTAAATAACTGTATATTATTTCAGGAGATGAAAATCTAGTAAATTAAATTACAGAATAGGGTATTTTGATTATAAAAGATATACCATATTTTTCGCTCCATAAGATGCACCTGATCATAAGACATACATAGGTTTAGAGGAGGAAAACAAGACAAAAAGCTTTCAGGCAGAGCCTGAGAGGACTATAGATAGGTTTCCTCTCATGTGCCATCTCTGCCTAGTGATTCCTGAACTGCAGAAAAGAGACAAAAGAAGCAGGCAATGACAAAGACAGAAGAGGCAGAGTTCAGCAGCTTCAGCCAGCTGCTATTCACCAAAGCTACACAGACATTTCCACCCAAGTTTCACTCCATAAGATGCACTTATGGAGTGAAAAATATGGTAATTTTCATTAGCTATTTCAGTAGTCTTATATGAATCATAGCGCTAATCTTCAAGGCAATTCAGGTAATACAGAACACTTCAAATGCTACAGTTAAATCAGATTGCTCTGTTTTGCACATATGCAATTCAAATCATAAAAAAAGTTTCTTACCAAGCAAGTCACCTGATAGGTTTGCAGGAAGTATAATACACAAAGACAACATGCTGACCACGATCAAGAGACCGATGAGATGGCGTTGAAAGGAGAGATAAGTAATGGCATCATGCCCACTTTGATCGTAAATCTCATCATCACTGCACCATAAATAAAGAGAAGTCTATCACCAAATTTGAAAGTTGTGTAACCATAAGGAAATTACTACATAGGAACAAATCAAAAGTGTTTGTGATATCTAATAAAATACTATAAAAATAATGGAAACATAAAAATGATCAGTAAATACTGTTCAAATTATTGCTTCTGATGTTATTTTAACAATCTTCTATTTTACATGCCTTCTGTATTCCAGCTACTTAGAAGCATGTTTGACAAGTATTCCTAACAGCTGTATTCGTTTTATGGAATGGTTTGTCCTGTGAATGTAATAGATTCTGCCTCCTCCTATTATTCTCTAAATACTATTTTATTTTAATAGACTTTTCTCCTATGTACCAAGAGTTTTAAATATTTTGGTTTTTATTTCTCAGTGATCATTTAAAATTGCAGGGTTGTCACTGTAAATATAAATCATTTTAGAGAGTAGTAATGCTACTACATAACATATAAATTAATAATTCAGATGCAAGTAAAAGTGCATCTTTATAAAAAATTTGAGCCATTCTGCTCCTGCTTTTTAAAAAAATTAAACTTGTCAACCATTGTTCCATAGTAAATGAAAGTCTTCTTAAAATGCTGTTCTAGGTTAAAGTAGTCTTACATACTGAAGTAAAATAAAATTCCAATTTAAAACTGAACTACCTAATAGAATAATTAGGCTTAATCCTGTAAATTCAGAGAACTGATTAAATGCTATAAAACAGAAATGTCAATCAAATTTTAAAATATAGCATTTTAATAGTTGTTTTTCCTTAATGAAAAATGTAGCAATACTGATCATAGAATTTTCAATGAAATTTGAAGCTGATTCAGGACAGTTATTGCATTTCTATAGAACAAAATTAACCAAAGTACTTAACCATAAAACAGCACTTCTTGTTACAAAATCCAATGTCGCACATAGGTTTTATACTAATCAAGTATTCAAGTGTATGTATATTGCTAGATCTTTAATTATTCATTTCTTGAAAAATTATTATAATGTTTTAATCTGAGAGGAATCATAGCAGATTCATATTAGGAAAAACCTAAGTCTAAAATACAATAATTTAAAATTAACATCAAAACTATGAGTTGATAGTATGAAGAGCAATATGGTTTATTTAATAATTACAATTCTTATTTACTGAATGCATAAAACTAATGCATAAAATGGTCAGCAAACAGGGCAATGAAATTGAGAAAAATACAAATATTTTTTTATTTTCTTAAAAATATTAAACAAAATATTCAGATCACAACTTTTGTGCATACTTACTGCATGAGAAATGCAGAAAACATCCAAGAACAAAATCCCTAGAAATAAATATTTACAAAATTGTTATTTTGAAAATAAACCAGTCTTAGATACAACACAAAGCCTCGGGGTGAGATCATTCATCACAATGGGCTGAGGTATCTGCAGTATGCTGACAATATCCAACTCTATATTTCTACCCCAAGATATGCTGTTGCTGCCTTCTCACAGTGCCTGGAGACTGTGCAGGACTGGATGGGAGAACAACAGACCAAATGGCTTTGAGCATATGGAGCCTCAAGGTCTGAGACTTTGTCATCTTTAGTTCTGGATGGGGTGGCACTACCCCAGATAGATCCAGTTTGAAATTTGTGGGTTCTCCTGGTCTTGCGATCACAGCTAGGGCAGCCTTTGCTGCACCAAATCCCTGTGCTCAATCATTCAAGCCTTAGTCATCTCACAGTTGGACTATTGCAAATGCTCTACATGGGGCTATCATTGAAGAGCATTCAGAAGATACAGCTGGTGCAGAGTGTGACTTGCATTGGCTACTGGTTTGTTTCTGATGTAATTCAAGGTGATGGTAATCACCTTTAAAACCTTCCTGGCATCCGTCCAGGCTACTTGAGGGATTGCCTCACCCCACTGGGATTGCCCTGCCTTCCCCCTCGATGCCAGCAGAGGAGGCATGCTGCATTCTCCATCAGCTGGGGTATTCTGTTGGGATCCAGAAAATCCTTCTCTGCTATTGCATTTTGGAACATCTTGGCCCCCAGAGTGAGGTTGGCTCCAACCCTCCTGGCCTTCCACAAAAACTTAAAGATCTGGCTCTGCCAGTTGACTTGAGGCTCCAATGGAGGGGTTTCACATTGGGAGAGATTGATATATTAATAATAGATCCCACTTCACTCCCTTCTCATCCTACTCCCTCCCTCCCCATCTTTTAGTTAGGGCTCAGTTTTATCTTTTTAATATTGTAAGTTGCCAAGAATTACTCGATGGTAAGATGGGTGGCCGATAAATTTTACAAATAAAATAAAAATAATTATTAGCAGTAATCCTGTTGCAAAATGTGACTCTCACTTGCTCTTTCCAGCTACAATTGTAGTATGCTCTAGGCCAGAGGTGTCAAACTCATGGCCCGTAGGCTAGATGCATCGCCTGATCACGCTCACCCCCACTTTAGCGAAGGGGGAAAAGTCACAATACGTCATGTGACAACACGACGACGCAGGTTTCACACCCGTTTGAGGCAATTTAAATTCTGCACTTCTCAAACAAGGGAATTGAAGTGACCCAAACTGGCATCAGGAAATTTTAAAAAAACAAAATTTATGAATTGGTGGTACCAAAGATCCCTGTAAATTGTCTTTTATGACCATTTAGGAATAAGCGAAGTAATATTCTTGGATCATTCTTACCTGTCCAATATTTAAGAGTTGTCAAATGGAAGTTTGACACTTCCTGAATTTAAAATCTTTAGTGAAATGGAAAACACCAAAAAGATGGGATTGCCCCAGTAATTACACAGTAAATCTAATAAAATAATTGGCTTGATATAGTCTATAATGGTGTCTTCCATTTCTCTAACTGCAAAGAGAGTGCCGTTTATTCCATATTTTAATACATATTCCTCAGAGTCAACAGGATCTGAGGGAGAGATTAATTGCAAATGCAACAATTATGATGTGAAACAGTCACAATCATTATTGGATAAATATACTTACAATGTTTATATTATTTTAGAGGAAAATCATAAAATGGTATTCATTTTACTTAATATTTCAACCATTTTATGATTTAAAATAAGTGGATCTCTCCACTTCCTGAACGTGCAATTCCTTTTGTGGATCACATTAAATCTTCTTTCGATACCAATGATCTAACCATTTCAAGGAGAGAAATACTGGCAATTTTTTAGAAGTGAATCCTGTAGGCTGGAAGTAATTTGTGCTATTGCAGACACAATAGTCTACTGTGGGGACAGACCATTGTGGAACATTTAATATTGCCTCCAGTTTAGAAGATTTGATTCCAGAAAAGTAATAGGTTACTCTGGGAATGAGTATACAGTTGTCTTGGAGATAAACAAACACTCAAAGATATACAATAAAAACAAACAGGACAGTCTGAGGATTCCCTTCCTCAAATAATGAGGTCTACATTTACCTAGTTTAAAAGTGTTAACATAACTGCACAGTGACATTTCTTTAGAACACTGATTCTTTAAGTGCAAAATATTAACGTTTAAAGAAAATTTCTGTATTTCCACAAATTAGTTCGGAAAGTATTGGAATAAAATGGGAGCCATAAAATATTACATTTTAAAATATTTCTTAAAATATTAAGTGGCAATATTTTATGAATAGCAAAATGTCATATGCTTAATCCAATAGACAACTGACCTCTTCAGGTTGTTGAGGTTCTTCAATAACAGAAGTGGACTCAATTACTTCATAATACCTAGATTCAGTCGAAAACAAAACAACAGACTTCAGTGTTAGAATTTTATGCTAATATAATACCTGAAGGTTCGCCATCATGACACTAGGATACAGAGCACCAACTTCTTATATTTACCTTTCTGATACTAATGCAATGCGACCATAATCCCAAAATCTTCTTCTAATAAAGGAAAATATCCCCAGCAACATCTAGAAAATAAAAAGGGGATCAATTAAAGGTTCAATATTCATGTTGAAGTATATGTTTCTTCCACTTCATTTTTGCTTTTACTTTAGACAATATAAAATATAAGCTTAGAAAATATAATATATAAGACAATATAAAAGCTTCAAAATCAAGTAGAACACCAACACAAAATAATCTAATATTTGGTAATGAAGATGCAATAATTAAAAGAATGCTCTTTTTACATAATATTATAGTTGCGTAGATTATATTATTATATTATAAAATGTAATGAATAATATTAAATTGCATTAGGAAAACACTCAAACAAACAAATGCTACCTTTAGCTTGGCAGACAGTACAAAATTTTTCAGATTCAAGACAATGAAGTAGAATTGCTATCAGCATGGCAAGCCCTATTTTCCAGCACAGTTCTCCCTAGTGGAGCAGGAAGAAGGGAATACTGAAGCCCTTCTTTTCAAAGCTATATATATTTCAGCAAAATGAAACAAACTATTTATTCACCCTTCAAATTGCCATGAGTCAACAATGTGAAAGAAAAAATATCAGCTAGCTATAAAAAAAATGAATCAAGCCTACCAAAAAGCAGATTACATCAAGCAGCAGGACAGTAGGAACCCCACCAAAGGTTACTCCTTGAAGTACAGTACTTCCTTTTGCAGAACTGTAACAGTAGGTCTCATTTGGAGACTCAGTATTATTTCTTCTACTTAACAAGTGAACCAGATGTGAATGACCAGCATCAAAAGTCAGGAATGGAATCATGTTGTCCTACTTGAAAAAGAAATTGTATAGCAGGAAAAATACACTTTTACAGATCATTTATTTTTGTTTTATTTGATTAAATTTATTTGCCACTCATCTCAATATAAGCAAATCTTATATTATATAGTTCAGAGGGGAAAAACTTTAAGCAAAAACTATTCAACTTTAAGCAATACTTACAAATACCAGTTTTCATTAAGTATTTTAAAAAAAACATTTAGCAGATTCAAATAAACATCCTTTAGCATGTCAACATTTTAATAATATTTCTGCATAAGGGTTAATAAGAATTATGACTGGAAGAAGGCGCAGGTACAGAATCTCTTATTTTACTTTTAATATTTTCAAAGATATATAACATTCAGACTATGTAAGTGGGTCTCTATATTTTGGTTATACCATCAGCCCTACAGCTTTAATCCAGTGTACTTTTTGACATCTAGGTGATGTAACTACCTAATCTATTTAAGTGAAGGACTAAAAATCTTAACATAATACTTTTTGTCTATTTATGTTTTCATAGCTGTTCAAGCATGGAAGACTGCTCATTTCCAACCATCTACAAGTATTAAACTGTCTTTAAAGCTATAAAAGACCACTTCCAGAAAGATTCATTCACTTAAAATTTTCAAAATTATGCTTGATAAGCAGGGGCAGCTGTACCCAGGGGAGCCTTTACGCAGGTCCATTTTGTATGCCAGTTATGACCCCACTTGGAACAGAAGTGTTTACTTCCAGTCATTTATGTCTTTAACATCACCTGACTGGATTACTACAATATAATCTATGTGGGACTACTCTTGCAGAGAGTCAGAATGTACATCTGGTCCAGAATGCCGGGATCTGAAAGGTATGCTTTGGTCTGCTTATAGAATACATTATTACAAATGCTATACTGATTTCCTATTTGCTCTTTGATACAATGGTGATACAAGAGCCAAGGTGGCGCAGTGGTTAAATGCAGCACTGCAGGCTACTGCTAGATCAGCAGGTCAGCGGTTCAAATCTCACCGGCTCAGGGTTGACTCAGCCTTCCATCCTTCCGAGGTGGGTAAAATGAGGACCCAGATTGTTGGGGGCAATATGCTGACTCTCTGTAAACCGCTTAGAGAGGCCTGAAAGGCCTATGAAGTGGTATATAAGTCTACTGCTATTGCTATTGCTATTGCTATTGCTACAATGGAAGGTCCTGTTTGTCACATTTAAGTTCCTTTATGGCTCAGGACCAGAATATCTGGAGGACTTATTCCCAATAGCTTCTGTCAATCCATTTAAGATTTGTCAATGTCCTCCCACCCATTTTTTTGTTTTATTGTTTGCTGTTGAAGATAGAGATATACAGATATTTTCTTTGTGTATATTGTTTTTAGACCAACTGGGATGTATACCATTGCAGATGTACATTATAATTAGACTGGTCTATAAACCCAGTTAAATAAATTAATAAATATTTCTAAGAGGTACAAACTATCATTCCTTTAACTCAATTTTACAGTTGCAATTACAATTTATTTATCTCTGATTCAGTCATTTATTTTTCCAGATATTTATGCAGTGAATTCTGAAAGAGTGGAAGAAATCAGGCTAGAACAAGGCTATTCGCCCAAAATAAAGTATAGGCAAATAGATGTGATGTGATAGTGATTTGATTAGAAAATGCATTTCTTCCCTGCCATAGAAATATAAGATTCCAACTGCTCCATCAGGAAATCAGAATCCATAAAGCAAAATAATTTAGTCATCACAATTGCATAAGAGATAAAAAACATAGCTTAATACTTCTCCTTTCTGAACTTTCAAATTGTTTCTCAAAAACAATTTCAAAAATTCCTGCAGATGGCATAATGGAGTCATTTTCACTTGCCACCAATAATTGAGACTGAAATATTTCCAGTCTTAGAATATATATGTATTTATAGATAACTTACTAAAGTTTTCAAAATGCCTGTCCTCATTTGGACAGCCTAAAAAAAACCCTCAAGATCACGGCATAAAATATCTGAATATTGAATAGAATGTTATATATAAAAGTAATAGAGGCCTAACCTTGCTTTGCACTTCCTCTTTCCTCAATATCATTTTGTACTAAACAGAAGTTCAAGCAATGTGATCTTCCGCATCAATAATTCTCCTTTCTGAACTTCAAGCAACTGTCAAAACTGAACTTGGAGAACAGGGAGCAGCAGAAGAAGCTGCAGGGACCTACCAGAACTAGGGTGCAAAAATCCGGCAGACAATTAAGGCGATAGAGAAGAGGCAGGATTTTCTTTTTTGCTGCCATCTAATAGTCATCCGGATTTTGCAGCCCCGATCGGGGAGCACACTATAAATTAAGCTTTTAACCCTTGGACCAGGGCAAGATGACAGTCAGGAGGGCGAAGCAAAATGATACACGACAAATCCCCTCGGAACAAAATAACGACAACAGGTGGAAGGTTGGGAAGACTACGGGAGTCGCTTAAGGAGGCGGGGAGGTCTCGAAGACCCAGTCGCAATCCAGTCGCTCCTTCCGTCGGCTCCCTTCTCTCTAGGCAGCTGGTCGGCGGAGAGATGCGGCAGCCAAGATAACAGCTGCTGCCGTTCTCTCTCTGTTTTTTCAAAGACGCTCAGCTCCCGCTTTTCCTCCCGTACTCCTAATTGCTGGGTACTCTTGGCTTTTCCGCTTCCCACGGTTGGCCAGTGCGGCCAACCAGAGCCTTAACGAGAGTATTTCTCGCCCTCCCACCCTCCCCCCATGCCTACTTTGGCCACCAGCAACACAACCCCACTACCTACCGTTCTACGGAAAACCAATAGGGAACATCGCAGCCGCTTCGCTCTTGAAGAAAACAGGAGGCGACTCGGAAAGCCGCGCATGCGCCCCCGCTCCGGAGGGGAAACCTAGTAGATGGAACTGCCTTTTAAGATTAGGTGGGTCGGACGGATTTTCCACAGCTGTGCAGCCTGCTTGCCACGTGGGAAATATTCTCTTCTCCTCCTCCCGACGTATTTGGGAGATTAATCCATAAAGTTAACGCTCTTCAGTGTGAATGCAGCCTTCAGAGGAGGAGGCGTTAACTTTCTTTGAATGCTAAAATATTCAGAGCCGACCAAGAGGATGGCAAAACTTTGGTCGACTCGAGTTCTGTTGCGGCGTGAGAAGCCCAGTTTAAGACAGCTTCTTTTAATACAGCACAGATCAGCGGGGTACTATCTGTAGCGATGAGGGGCAGGCAGTGGACAGATGGCGATTTACTAGGGCAAAGTACACGAGTTTCTCTAAATTCCCAGTTTACCTATTTGGCTATCCTTGGTTGGATTTGTAAATTGTTTCGCTAGGGATTCTCAACTTTGGCTACTTTAAAGACCTGTGGACATCAACTCCCCAGAAGTCCCCAGTCAAAGGGGAGAGGAATTGAAGTCTATAGGGCTTAAAAGATTAAAGTTGAGAAAGCCTATTGAGCTTCTCTGTCATCCAGGTCATGGTTGTCCCAAAGGTGCTGTTGGAAGAGGCAACTGGACTTTCTTCTTCAGCTTCTTGGATGAGAAGCTAAAAGTCTTCAAAGAAAAACAAGAAAAGCCAGTTGACTTTTGAAAAACAACCTTGGGTTGAGAAACACTGTTAAGCAAAGACTGGAGAGGTTCCTTCCCACAATCTCTCCTTGTGGTAAGGCTTAAAATAAAAGGCTGTGATGTTACAATAATGTAATCGTGTTTTTCCTAAAAGTTGTAAATGACCAGAGACAGCACAAATAGATTAGAGATATTAGAGGGATAAAGACTCCGTGAGATGGGCAATATACAACTTTAACAAATAAAATATTTAAAGAAATTTGTCCCATACCTAAGATTAATCATTTTCTCTGATCTAGATTTTTATAAAAACACCATCTGATGCATCAAGAATTACCTTCAAAAAGCATTTTTCTCATAACATGGGCAATTTATCAAGTTTGGTAAGAGATTAACATAAGAGTATTAGTTTTTTCTCAAGTGAGCCATCCTTTAAAAATAGCTAGAGGTATTTTTTGTGTATTGTATTTGCATATTAGAGCTTTTTAATTTTTCTCATTTGCCCACTCATTTTGAGCTGTACACAATGATTTATTGTATTACACAGCCATTTCCGTGGCAACATAAAGCCTGTTTTAAACCAGGATGGCAAAGTGATGCTATAAATCACTAGTGCAGAAACTGATGATATCTAGAGACACCATCTAATTTGCTGCTCTCTTCCTATAGATATTAACAATACTGGTATTTACCACAATACCAAGGGTCTACAAAAACTGGTCTATCTTTTTACATTAGAGTTTTTAAAAGGTATTGCTAACAGGCAACATATGGTAATAACCTTTTTACCTGACTATTACCTGTCTAATTTATTTGCAGAATGTTACAGTGCGGGGGAACAAGGATTGTGGGTCAGCTGATATGTTCTGATTGTAATGCTAACTAATTTGTTTTGCCCCACATTTTCTTTAATGAACAAGTATACTCCTTTCATTTCTTTAAAGGGCTTCTCTATCACTTGTGTGGAAAATAGATCACATTTTAGGTCATGTTTATGCAGAAATATTGAAAATTCAGAAGGGTTTATAAATTTTTAAGCACCACTGTAGCTTCAAAAACCATAGTGAACACTGAATATGCTAATGTATGAGCTCAAAGCTTGGCAGCACATAGAAATATAAGCTCAGCATGGTTATTCTAAGAGAACTTAGAGATCTACCTGGCTATTGTAATGTTGCATTAATTTACTATCTATTAAGGTGAAGTAAAGTTTGGTTAGAGTTGGTTTTGGATTTTTCTCACTAATGTGCATAAAGCACTTTTATATGAAAGAATTCTACCAGTACATCTGTCATGCTCCATTTCTGACCTTATACATTGAACTGAATGACTTGTTATACTATTGGCGAATTCAGTATCTATAGTGAAAAGATAAAATATCCCTCAAATCTGAATCAATTCTTGGTGACTTCATGTCCCTGCAGTCCTGTAAGCATAATTTGTAAATGGTTTGATATATTCCCATTGCTTCAATTCCTCAGTATACACTACATGCATAGAATAGCTCAAGTATCTATGTCTGCCATCCAAGTATAACTAGATCTGGCCATGTTTACCTTTTTAGAATTGGCCAAAGTCAGTTTGGTGGTGCCATATAGATGGTTCAGTAGGTACCAAACATTTATTTTTCAGTCCTAGTGATAAATGGAAACCTAAAGGCAAAATCTAATTATACAGATAAATTATTCAAATCTTTCATTATATTTTGGATAATCCATTTATCACTTGAGTAATCTTAACACCCAAGGGCTGTACACAATTACTTACATTTACATGTGTGATTGTATCCACATGACTTCAATTAGTGAGCCACAGTACACTCCTACTTCAGAGTAAACTCAGCTTCTTATTATACCTCCCAGCAGGATTTTCCTTTATGGATAATCTTCCCCTGAGAAACACATATATCCTTAGATTTTAGACAGCAGGTGGTATGAGGTGTTGTCCCATAACATCTATTGGTGGTTGTATTATTTCCATTACAGATTTTCTTCCAGTGGTGAAAGTGAAATAAAGATTAGATTATCTGTTAAATGCCTCTTTGTTAAAAATTCTAGTTATTACGATTAATTCACTTTCCTAACACTGCCTGCCTTTTAACTGTTTCTTCTCTGGAAATTATTTCACATGTTATGCCTTTTAGAATTAAATAATCTGTACAATTTTTTACAGGGTCTGTTTTAATTTTTTAATTTTTCTTTTCAAAAATGTTAAACTTTTTTAAACTGTCGTTTATCTACAGAATTCCTTCTATATTCTAAAGTAAGATAGATATTAATTATCTATGCTGCCCAGATCACCTAATAGGAACTCATCTAGTTCTAGATTTTCATGTGCAAAAAGAAGGGAGAGGAAGATTTGAAATAAATAAGGAAGTTTTATTCATCTGTATGTTCAATATGCTTATACTTTTTCAAAAGTTAATACATGAATTCTATTGATAAAGTATAGAATAATTCCCTTTTTTGCTATTACTTTCTCTACGTCTTTCAAATGACTCCTTCGTTCTTGTTTTCCTTTTTGTGTGGTGTTTCCAAGCCCTTAATTCTTACAATTGCTTCATATCTTTAATCATAACTTGGTTAAATAGATTGGTTGCGTTGAGTAATCTGTGTTCAGACTTTAGCCAGAAGGAAGGGAAGAAAAATATTTTGCAATCAGCAATTTATGCCTTAATACATATTCAGATTCTTGAACTACATTTTCAAATAAATTAATAACAGTAACTATTTTTATGGTATAAAACCTTTTTATTTAAATAGTTTAAACAAATACTCACTATTCTGAGTATTTGCTTTGTGGCCAAGTTTTATTGACATAAATGTTGGCATATTGCACTGAGTTCCGTTGCAGAGTGCAGTGTTTTTGTATGTATTTTTTTAAAACGTGGAATCTATAGGCAATGACCCTCAAAGATGCATACTTAAGGTTTTTTTAATTGAATAGATGTTCTTGCATCCAGAATCTGCCTCCAATCTAAATAAGATGGCCATGTGTCCCATATTATAGAGAAAAGTGCCCTTTTAGCCATTTTATGAGTGTGATTAAGAATGATAAGATAAATTGATTATCTTTCCTATTATTGTTTTTTTTAAGTTCTAGCATTATCTTAACATTGCATTCATTATATCTTTGTAACCTTGTAACTTTAATAAAATTTGTATGCCGCCCACTCCCTAGGGACTCTGGGCGGCTCACAACAAAGCAAAGACATAGCATATTCAAAGTACAATTATTTAAAATAAAATCACCATTCAATCACGTGGGGCTGGATTGTTACTCAACAGCCCCAGGCCTGCCGGGTCTTGGTCGCTTTACGGAAGGCCAGGAGAGTGGTAAGGGTCCGGATCTCTGCGGGTAGCTCGTTCCATAAGGCCGGCGCAGCTACAGAGAAGGCCCTCCCTCGGGGGGCCGCCAGCCGGCATTGTCCGGCCGACGGCACCCGGAGGAGGCCCAACCTGTGTGATCTTATTGGTCGTTGGGAGGTAAATGGCAGGAGGCGGTCTCTCAGGTAGCCAGGTCCAGTACCATGTAGGGCTTTAAAAGTAACGACTAGCACCTTGAAGCGGGTCCGGAGACCAATGGGGAGCCAGTGCAGCTCGCGGAGGATAGGTGTAACATGGGTGTATCTGGGTACACCCATTATCGCTCACGCGGCTGCATTCTGGACCAACTGCAGTCTTCGAACACTCTTCAGGGGCAGCCCCATGTAGAGCGCGTCAAATAGCACATGTTTCATGTAGATTTTCCTCCTTTCTCCTCTCCCCCTCCCCCCTCCCCATCAGTATGTAAGTGGCTAGTGTAGCCATTAAGAAACAGAAAAATCTGATAACAGTGTTCTTGATATGGGGAGTAAGTACATTGATCCTTGTAACCAACCTCAATGGTGTCAAGATAATAACTGGTCATCGTTACATTGCTATGCAAAGGATACAGCTTAGTATTTGCATTGTGATAGCTGGCGGCTATATAGGTTGTGTTGTTGGCAACATGGCCTCCTGATATACGTATGTGTCTTCATGTCATAGGGTAGGAGTTTATAATTACCGGTAGTTCATTGAATCCATTGGTTTTATTTGCTTTCAGCGACTCAATAAGTTTATTTTTTTATATATAAACAGATATTACTGCTAATTGTACATGATATAGTATAAATACTACTGTTATTTTTGTTGTAGATATTCTTCTGCCATTGATTTTCACCCAGATCACTACAAATATTACCCCTTCTCTAATTTGCAGACTTCAAAGGGAAGCTAAGCTGGTTTTGCAATAATACTTCACAGATCTTTAGCAGGGAACATTTTCTACCATGCTTCTTCTGACTGAATTTTTTCTCAAGGCTGACTGAGAAGACACCTTCTAGAGATTGCAAATTGCTTGTCTTTTATTTGCATGCAGCTTGTAGCACTTTCCTTTGAAGGTCTTTATTAATGCATTCATATAACACCTTGTAGAACCTTCTGTTCTATTTGCAGGAGCTTTAAAGTATAGCTGCCCCTACTGTCCCATGGTTAAATTAAGAAAAATTGGGTGGGGAATTAAATGTCAACAGAGTTGGAATTATAGGGAAAAGCTGTTATTTTCAGAACACTGCATAATTAATTGTGCAAACTTAAGCTGCAAATGCAGTGAGAAACCAAGAAAGTCAGATTGGTACAAACTTCTTGGCTTCCATTAAAGATTGGAGTGCAGATCATTAAGAGCTTAACAAACCTCCTTTGTTTGTTATGCTTCTAATGTACTGGTATTTAAGTAAAACTATTTTGTCTTTTCCTGATGTGTGTTTTATTTTGTTGTGTTATTCACTTTTTAAATATTTCAGTGGGTCATTAGGCCTATGATTGAGCTAGAAATTCTAAAATACATTAGCATAAATGCATAATGGCATTTCAGTTCCTGTTGTGGAGATAGAGCCTGCTGTTATAGAGAGATAAGAGGCAGATCTATGAAAGAGATACAAATATTTCAGTTATTGTGGTTCCTACTGCTGTTTCTTCCTACTTGCAAGACTGACTCATGTACACCACTCCACATAATTAGATCACTGGTGGACACCTTTTGTGAATCTCACTTCAAATTAATTGATATCTGCCATTAATTTTGCATGTCATGAAGAAAAGCACCATTGGAGCTGAAACTGTTCTTTGCTACAGTTTAGGAGGGGATTTACTCAAGCGCCTTCATTGCTTTAATGTTAATTATTTTAACTCTTTTAATATTGTCTCATAGTAGTGTTTTAATAATGTGTTCAAATTCCACATTGTAGTTTGTATATTTACCCTCCTATATTCTTATGTAGTTTAATTGTGCAGTACAAGTTCTGAGTCATAAAATTCAAGTTTTGATATGTATGTGTACATTTATTTATGTCCCATCTTCATTATTTTTACAAATAGCTCAAGGCAGCAAATGTATCCAACAAATCTTCCTCCTCCTATTTTCCTCATGAGAATAACCTTGTGAGATGAATTGGGCTGAGAGAGAATTACTGGCCCAAGGTTACCCAACTAATTTTCATGGCTAAAGTGGACCAGAACTCCTGGTTTCCTGCTTTCTAGCCTAGTCCCTTAACCACTAGACCAAACTGCTCCTGACATGAGCCAAACAATATTCAAAGGAAGTCAAAAACAAACTAGTTTGATTTTTAAGGAATTGAACTATATTTCCAACCTTTCATTGGCATCTAGGAGTTCTAGCGTTCATAGAGATCTTGACAGAGTTATATTGTTCCAAAGCACAGCCAATCTGTACATGCTATAGAATGAGGTGATGAAATCAAAGGATTTTTTTCTGTTTGAAGTTAAATATGGCTTAATCTTAATAATACGTAAGATTTTTGCTGTGCTTGGAGGCTGTGAAGGCCTGGATGGGAAACAATAGACTTCAGCTGAACCCCAGCTATGAGTGGCTCTCTTTATCCAGGAGATTATCATCTTTGGTCTTGGATGGGTTTCCACTACCTCAGACAAACTCAATGCATAATCTGGGGCTCCTCCTGGATTTAACAGTTTTTGCTCAAAGAGCAGGTGGCAGCCATGGGTAGGAGGGTCTTTGCTCAGCTTCAAATGCTCTTTGAGCATTTTGCTCAAAGAGCTGAGGTGGCGCAGTGGTTAGGGTGCAGTACTGCAGGCCACTTCAGCTGACTGTTATCTGCAGTTCAGCGGTTCTAATCTCACTGGCTCAAGGTTGACTCAGCCTTCCATCCTTCCGAGATGGGTGAAATGAGGACCCAGACTGTGGGGGCGATATGCTGACTCTGTAAACCGCTTAGAGAGGGCTGAAAGCCCTATGAAGCGATATATAAGTCTAACTGCTATTGCTATGTTGTGTACAGTAACTCCTTTTCCTGGATGAGCTTTCCACCCAGAACAGAGGTGGGTTGCTTCAGCCAAACCGGTAGTGGAATTCAGGCCTGGGTCGCAGAATCGGCAGAGATCCAGGCCTGCCATGCCTCAAACTGGTTCCCTAGCTGCCACTGGGCCACCACCATTTTAGTTTTTAGTGACTCTGCGTGCGCAGTTCACTGTAAATTGTTCTGCGTGAGACGGTAATAAAACCGGCAGCAACCCACCCCTGACCCAGACATTCATGGCCTTGTCATCTCCAGCCTATTGCAGTGCACTCTACATGGGGTTAGCCTTGAAAAGTATCTGGAAGCTTCACCTTCTACAAAACACAGCCATGTGGACAATTTTGGATGCCTGAAGAAGGGTGCATGTAAGAGGCTGACATAAATTGTGCCTAGATAGTTTCACAACCATGAATTCGTACCTCCCGCCTCTCCCCAAAAATACAGAAAGTTGCTGAGATGTAATCTTGGCAAAGTGTTATTTATCAGGCCATATAAAGATGGAAGTAACAATAACAGGGAAGGAGGAAGGCTGAAAGCAATTTGTCATGAATGCCTTTATTGTGTTTCTATAGGAAGCAGGAAGAATCAATGGTCTCATTGGTTCCTTCGAATTCTATGATTCCAAGTCACTTTTACACTCTGCTATTTTTTTAACAGTATTGAGAACTCTTAAAATAGGGTTACTATATCTGTGCTGCATAAATATGAAGGGACGCTTATCTCTTCTTTGTTCTCTAATCATTAAAAAATGTAAAAATGTAAATTCTTTGTTTATTAAATGTATGTTTGGGAGCCCAACTGACATGGTAACCCTTGAATCTATGTGAAATAAAATGTTCTCCTTTTATTTAACAAACTTCATGTTGCTTTCTTTTTTTTAAAGGTGACCAGATGTGGTGTAAGAGATTTTCAGACATGGGCAGGAAGAATTTATTCTTACTCAGATGGGAGGATTACTGAAAGCTTTGGTATCAAGTGGTATGATCTGATTCATACAAAAAATTCAACCATGATGAGATTTCATGGCTGTTTTTAGCTTAGTATGATGTGTGATTCCACCCATTATGGCTTAACATTATATGCAATCCAGATCATTGTTCAATGAATCATTACTTTAAAATTTTTGGTTTAATACATTTTGTGGAGTTAACCAATTCTTTTAGTCTAATCAATTTTAAAATTGTAAACACGGGAAGGGGAGGTTTAACTCAATCTTCAACAAAAGCAAACTAAAAGTGAAATAAACAATAAATTAAAAAATAGCCCGGTTATTCAATTGTTTATTTAATTTTTTAAATTTAGACAAAAGCCCATCTCACAATAGGAACTAGGCAGTTCACATCATTTACAAATAATACCATAACATCACAGGAAATACAAACAAGTCAAGGAACCAAACAAAATTTAAATAACCACTTCATGGGTTCCACTGACCCCACCCCCCCATGCCTGGGAACACATTCACATCTTGAGAGTTTTACCAAAAATAAGCATGGTCATAGCTGACCTTTAGAACACTTCTAAAAGACAAAAAATCCTCCTTTCCTGGGTCCCACAATATACTCTTTTACCAATGGGATCTGATAATTTATTGTTTTAAATGTAGGTAAAATGTGCACCATGCTTATCTTGCAACAGCGTTACGATTAGACTTAAACCAATCACAATTCCTTATTAACACCTAGGTTTATTGATAAAAGAGCAAACATTATGCAGCAAGCAGATAATACGAGTTCTATAAGTATCAGTTACACAAAGAATAATCTTTTATTTACAGGCATAATCAATGCGAACTTTACCTGCACTTTTGGTGGAAAATGAGAGTCTTGTTTTCTCTCTCATATTTCATTCTAAGGAGACACTTTAAATCCCTTGTCTGACATTTTAAATCCACCATGTAGGTTCCAATCCACATTGCTCAGAAAGCTCACCTACATAATGCTTGCCTTTTCCTGTTTGCATGACAAAAAAGGAATAGTAAATCCAGCAATTGGAGCAGATAATCACCACTGTGTGAACTCCTCTTCAATCCACATTTTATTTTTTTTAATTGAGTTCAGCTGTTTGTTTAATAATTTTATTTCACCTGTGGTCATAAATCCGCTTCCAATACACATTTAACATTAAAGAGATTTCAGTCTATTAGACTGGACACCACACAGAGGAGAAAACAATCTCTAATCTAGAGACTCCAGCTGCAAAAAACATTCCCCAAGGGCTTGGTTTACCATTCAAGCCAATGGTGTGTGTGTGTGTGTGTGTGTAATTTAGAACTGTATTTGCACTCCAGGAAAGAGGTATGTTACTAACAATAATTTAAGCAGATACCAGCTTTTCTCAGGAATAATGGCTGAACCCAGTTCATAGTACAACATGGTCTATGTTTTACATATTTTCTGAAAATGCTTCTATTGTACAATTGCCCCTCAGTGAATACAATATTTTTCAAGAAATTATGCAGATATTATTGTCTTTCTGCTTTCTTCTTTTTTCTGTTACTTCTGTGTTTCTTAACAAAATTTGTTCAGAAAGTTAAGTTGGAATGGCTGTAATTGCCTTTTAATTATCAGTAATAAAAATAGGTTTGTTTCTAATTTTTATTGATATAAAGTACTATTTCCTCTGAAATGCTTGTGTTTATAAATGTTAGAATTCACAAACATCTTTTTTCCTCAGAATAAGTTACCAATTTTGTATTAAATGCTTCTCTTATGTACATTTTCAAAGATTGTTGGATAAGTGATTCAAATCACTTTATAATAATTATCAAATGCAAGTGAAATGATAACTGAAATTTATCTAGTGAAATATGAATTATGATATTCTTGATTTCTATACAAAGCATATGCTAGATTAATTAGAAGAAAATGTAATTGTACCTTAGTAATACTATTACATCATCATAACCATAATCACCATCATCATCATCATTGATTAGTAAGGCAAGAAAAAAGAAATAATAGACTGGCCTAGATAAATGAAAGTGAATTTTCTTCAAAAAAGGGAAAGGAAACTATAGACCTATCAGCCTGACCTCAATACCAGGGAAGATTCTGGAAAAGATAATCAAGCAAGAATTAGTAAATATCTAGAAATAAACAAAGTAATAGCCAAAAAGCCAACATGGGTTTGTCAAAAACAGATCATGCCAGACTAATCTTATTGCATTCTTCAACAAAGTGACAAAATTAGTGGACCAGAGAAATGCTGTCGATATAGTTTACTTGGACTTCAGTAAAGCATTTGATAAAGTAGACCATAACCTACTACTAGATAAAGTAAAAGAATGTGGGTTAGACAGCAACACCACCAGATGGATTCGTAACTGGCTGACCAACCACACTCAACATGTAGTCCTCAATGGAACTGCATCTACATGGAAGGAAGTATGCAGTGTATTACTCCAAGGCTCTCTTTTAGGCCCAGTACTCTTCAACATCTTCATCAATGATTTGGATGAGGGGATAAATGGGGAACTCATCAAATTTGCAGATGACACCAAGATGGCAGGAATAGCCAATACTCCAGAAGATAGGCTTACGATACAGAAGGATCTTGACAAACTTGAACATTAGGCACTATCTAACAAAATGAAATTCAATGGTGAAAAAAGTAAGGTTCTACATTTAGGCAAGAAAAACCAAATGCACAGGTACAGTGTAGGTGGTACCTTCCTCAATAGTAGTAACTGTGAGAGGGATCTTGGAATCCTAGTGGACAACCATTTAAATATGAGCAGTGTGCAGCAGCTGCCAAAAAGCCAACACAGTTCTAGGCTGCATAAACGGGGATAGAATCAAGATCACGTGAAGTGTTAATACAATTTTATAATGCCTTGGTAAGGCCACACTTGGAATACTACATTCAGTTTTGGTCGCCACGATGTAAAAAAGATGTGGAGACTCTAGAAAGAGTGCTGAGAAGAGCAACAAAGATGATTAGGGGACTGGAGGCTAAAACATAGGAGGAACTATTGCAGGAACTAAGTATGTCTAGTTTAATGAAAAGAAGGACTAGGGGAGACATGATAGTAGTCTTCCAATATCTCAGGGGTTGCCACAAAGAAGAGGGAGTCAAACTATTCTCCAAAGTACCTGAGGGCAGAACAAGAAGCAATGGGTGGAAACTAATCGAGAGAAGCAACTTAGAACTGAGGAGAAATTTCCGGACAGTTAGAACAATTAATCAGTGGAACAGCTTGCCTCCAGAATTGTGAATGCCCCAGCACTGGAAGTCTTTAAGAAGATGCTGGATAGCCATTTGTCTGAAATGGTGTAGGGTTTCCTGCCTAGGCAGGGAGTTGGACTAGAAGATATGAAAGGGTGCTATTAGATTCCTCCAAATCTGATGCAGAAGACACAAAAATGATGACTGAAAGAAAAGAAACAAAATCTCTATGGAGTCTTTGGTGTTCTTTGAGCTTGGTTGTTTGTTTGCAGATGTTTCATTACTTAACTAGATAACATCATGAGACTCACACTTCAAGGCTCACCTATGCTTATTCTTTCCTACCGGGTTAATAACTTCATGCAGTTATACTGGTAGCTACAGAAAACATCAAGTCAAATCAATCTCTCATTTTAAATCTCTCTGAACACATTATTACATTTTCTATAGTGATTTTTTTCATTGAAAATGCTCTGATCATCTCTCTGAAAGAACCTGCCAGTGTTACTCTTCTAACATTGCTTGCTTTTTATTTGCAAAAATCAAAGCACTAGACAGATTTTAAAATGCCAGCATTCAACTAAAGTTGTGCTGTTGGTATTATGCAAATAAAAAAATGTTTTTTTTAACTATGTGAAATCATCCCATGGAAAAAGTTCACATGAGAACAAAAATGTTTCCCACATTAATATGAGTTACATGAAACCAATTATACATGAAACAGCATCCAATTATATCACAACAATTGTAATATATTTGTAATACAATATATGATTATAACTAAGGCACACCAGATTAAAAAAACCAAACTTTTAAGTTTAATAACTGATATCCGTGTTGTCTGATTTTTATTTCCCATCTTTATTTTTCTAATGAATGAAATATATTGTTTCAAATTAGAAGCCTACCTAGATTTTATTTGTATGGAAACTGGAGAACATGCTAAGGAAGTTAACATATAATAGATCAGGATATTGTTGAATGATGTTTTGTTCTGATTTAAATATGCTTACCCAAATAAAGCCAAACACCATGATAATATGATGTTTGGATCTAGTCCATGGTAACACTCTGGGCAAGGCAAATATTTATGTGTATTAAGTGAGAACTGAAATTCATATAAAGACATCCTACTCAGGAAGGGCCTGGAGATTTAGCTAGGCTACTGTGCCTATAGGTTTGGCGAGCCTTGGCAATGGCTATATTAAATGAAGGTATGATTTATATTTGCCCGCTGACTGTGATGATATTTTATTGAATTTTTAATCATGATGTTAGAAGAGTTGTGTGCTGCTGTGTTGTGTATACTTATTTTCTCCATCTTAGGCTCAGCTGCAGCTGTTGCTTGGGCGGACCAGGAATCCAGAAGCAAGAAAAGGTATGTACAGCAGAGCTGTTGTTCAGCATATTGGCACTTTCATTTCAAAATGGGTATTCTGAAGTTGGGAAAGGAGCATAGGTGAGGCCTATTTTGATGGAATGGTATGAATACCTGTGGAATTCTGCACAATAAAGATAAAACCAGTCTCAGCAAGTGGCAACCTTGACTTGGCTCCTGATCAGCGTTGGGTCTGGTTACTAAATTGACCAGAGACCATCAAGGAATAGCAGGATAGACCAGGAAGTCAAACCAGCATTCTGGAAAAAAAGCAGCAACAAATCACTTCTACAGGGAAACAAATCCTTTCTTGTTACCAGGAAAATTACATTGATGTCTTTGTGATGTTTCCAGGAGTTGAATGCAACTCGGAGACTATTCTTTATAGAAACTCTATAGGAAGATTTTCTTTCTCTCTTGTAACTGTACAAGCTGGGCCACCCACTGAATGGTGGCAGATTCAGCATGCTAATGACTTAATTTCCTGTGCAAAGATATGGAGATTAAGAAAAGATTAAACAAATTGATAGGGGATTAATAGCTATTAGGCTTGATGGCCTTGTGCTGGTTTAGGATTTACAATTATTCCTGACTTCAAATGCCAGATGTTGGGATTGTCTATTATACTCATGTCCTGGATGAGACCTTTCTTAGACATGTGACTGACCATTGTGGAACAATATGCCAAACCAACATATTTCCCAAAATAATGCTTTGGGATGAGAGTAAGTGTAACAGTTGTATTTCTTTTTATTTATTTATTTTATTCAAAGCAAAGCATTCAAATACAAACTTTAAAAAAGGAAAAAATACAAAAACAAAACTAAGACAAAAATACAAAACATATATAAAAAGCTAAACAAGACTACATCAAAAAGCACATAAAACAAAACAAAACAGACATATACATAAATTGTCTCTCATAGTTGAATACTGATAAATATATTTCAAAAATAATAACTCCTCCCCCTTGCGAAGCACACACACAATTTGTAAATTTCTACAACACTATTTACCCAACCCACTTAGCCTGACATCGTTCTAGTATATGAAAACATTAACAGGTAAAACCAACAACTAAATTAAACTTCTAAGCCCTTTGTTAGCAATCTATTTATTGTATTTCACTAGCAGAAAGTCCACAATGGCTTTTGGTGTACCATAAGTCACAACAATCATTGTATCTACAGTAGTCTATCCAGGATCAAATATCAAATGTAGTAGTTTTCTGAAACTTTAAAGTAGCCATGTATTTTTACACAATGAGATGCAAGATGGGATGGTCACAAAGTTGGGTGATTTTAAAAAAGAAGTAGAGAAATTTGTTATACCTAGGGCAATCTCTGGTTAATAGTCATTATGGTAATGTTTTAAGAGCAATAGATTTCATAGCTCCTGGAAAAATTATGGAGAGGTAACAGTTATCCTAGGGCCTAGGCCATGCTTGATGATTTTTGATATATAGTCCATCTGCAAGAACAAAATGTTAGAGTAGCTTTTCATGTGAAATTGTTCTTATTGTTTTTCAATGCATTAAAGTTGGGCACAGCAAATAACTAGATATTTCAGTACAAAGACAAAAATATAAGTTTTCCTAAATTGAAAAAGTAGAGGGGGAGCTCTACTTTTTATTTTTCTAATTTTGTAGTGATTGGTATTACTGCAATAATACATTTTTTTAAAGCTTGAGTTTTGTGAAACAACAAATTACATCTACAAACTAGGACAAACATGCTTTTAAATATATATAATATACTTAAAGTTAGAAGAAACCAAAATAAACACAATGCAAATCCACATTCAAAAGGTTTGGTCTATATATTTTTAGGTTTTAGAAATTAAAAAGTATTATGCAAGGGCGAGGGAGATATGGTGTCACGATTAAGTAGTATTTGGCAACATTGTCATTTACAATGTTCACACACCTAACAACAACAAAATAATAGCCCATAATCACCAGCCCCCTAGTATCAGATTACTTTGGAACATTTTATTTTAATACATATCTCTTTTGATAAAACATGTTTTATTTTCCTAGTCAGAGATAGAAATCTTCTCCAATTTGGAACTTTCCAGAGTGTCCAAAGTTTCATAGATATGGAATTTGAATTTCCATTTGATTTTATAACAATCTTCAGTTGATGGAATAGGGTCTAATAATAGATATAATTATTATATAACATATATAATATAATTAGTATGCTGTTCCTCTGAATGGTGGCTAAATTATACTTCCACTGCCATCCTTATTTCTATGTTATTACTTAAACTTGGGAAGGTGTGACCATGGCTTGGATGTATCCAAGAAGATGTAACACTTCCACTTCCTCTGCCTCACTTCAGCTTGTGGAATTTGTTATGCCAGTGATATCCCACTCACTATATAAAGACATCCTATGAGTTCTCCTTCCCACTCAAACAGCCTGCAGCTTCACAGCACAATCTCTTCTCTGCCAAGAAAAACTTGTGCTGAGAAAGGAGAGATTTAGAGAGTCTTTTCCTATTTGATTGATTAGCAAAGGATGGCTGTGAGTCTTAGCTGGGCTTTAACCTCTGCCCTGTTCCTAGCTGCCACCACTACTGGATTGAGTGAGAAAGGACTCAAGCAAATATTGCTGGAGAAACTGAAACTTCCAGATGTCCCTGCTCTCCAGATGACTGACCTGGAAAATCTAGTGATTCCAGAGAATATAAGGAATAAATATATGTCCATGCTGGAGCGGCGCCGAGTGAAACGAAGAGCATTGCCAAGTTTAGCTGGGATCTTGAGAGGAGTTCCAGGCAACGCAGGTAAACTTGGTCTCATGTTTGCATGAAGCTAAAAGCAAATTCTCCATCTTCATTTGAAATCTAAAATTTTATTAATGTCAACTGCTTAACAGATTTAATCCAAACCACAGGAAAACAGGATTTCTAAGATGTTTTAAGCTAAATGTATCCACAAAGATGAAATTTGAAGTTCAGAATTTGTCTGGAAATCTAATTTATTTTTCATAAAGGGGAGATGAGGTAGTGTTGATAGCCAGTTTTAAAGATTAAAGCATAACCTAGATATTATTATATTATAGTATTGTTCATAAAATTATGTTACTTTCCTTACATTGCATTTGTTTACTGTAACACAATCTTAAATATGATTACTGAGAAAAATATTTGCTATTTAAGCACATTTTCTCCTAAATGAGGCTGGTCCTGCTTTGTTGAATATCAGATAAAAATATAATCACAAACTATGTAATTATTATTTAAAAACAAATGAAGCAAAGTCCCATGTTATGGCTCTCACTACATAAAGAAAGAATTTTTTGGTGACTCAAACAATGAGAAATGCTTATAATGGAAAAGAGATTTAATTTGCTATGAAAGTTGTAAATGTATTATTTTTAAAGTCTTGGAAATACATGATACATTTTGGGAGAAAAAAAACAATTGATGATTAAAGCAATTTTGTAAAACAATTATGCTGCCTGGAAACTCTTTTCCCAACATATCTGAAGGGTACCAGGTTGTGGAAAGAAAATCATGAGTAGATTTATCTTCTCTAAATATATGTCTAGCAGATGACTGTACATGACTTCCATTTGAGATGTTAGTAGTAGAAAGCATTGACATGAACAAATACCATAAAGCTTTTCATTGATTTAAATATATGTGGTTGAGATAGGTCTTACTAATCACTATTTACAATTTTTATACTGTGTTTATGTAAAGGAAGGATTTACAAGTGCAAGATGGTAACAAAAATTAGAAGGAATTGGATGTCCATCTGTCTTCCTCTAGAATTTTAATGTGATCTATTTCATGTTATTTTTTCTTAGAATAGCCTTTGATAATCATATGTCTTCTAGATATGCTGTATTATACAGTACAATCTCTACCAGATTTTTGAAACATCACTCTTCCAGAGAAATAAAGAATCGTCTATTTCCTGTATACTTCTTGTGGCAGTTTGAAATAATGATTTAAAAGTGTTCCTTCTGTTTCCATCCTCAAAGATATCTCAGGAGACATTCTCTATTCAGACACCACCCGTCAGAACCTGATCTTCGACATGGAGGGCAGGATTCCAGAAAACAGTGAAGTTACCATGGCTGAACTGAAGCTTTTCAAAAAGCCCCTGGACAAGAAACATCTGCCCAATAGGCAGTCACAAAGACCAGTCATGAATGCAAGGGTGACCGTGTACTGGGTGCAACTTCAAGATAATGGCACTAACCGGACCTCTTTAATTGATTCCAGGTATAAAGGAGAGTCCACAATCTCTTAGAGTATTTTGCAGCATGGAAAGATTATTTTGTCTCCAGTAAAGCCTTTTAAAATTATATAGTAAACATAATATAATTTAAACAATGTTTCTGCAATTCATTTTTTTAGTACTTTCTAAGAACTTAATAATATATAAGCTGGTTCACATACTGTGTTTGGCTTAATGTAAGTGTGTGTGAATTCAGTTAATATTGTTAATAAACCATGGTTTACAGTTTGTAGCAATCTATACATCTAAGTTGCTGTAAACCATGTAATCTATAATACCATGATTCAATCTGATATGTGAATACAGCCACTTGTTCTCCTGAGAAATTATTATATTAGCCTTGAAACATAGATTAAGCCGGAGTCTCAATCTCAAGAGTGTCAGGACAGCATCCAAAATATTGGGCTAGCCATACAAAAATAGATTCTAAATAAGGCATAGCTACTATTTCTGGACTTCAGAGATCAAAATAACCACTTAGTAGTAGCAAAGAGTTAACATTTTCTGTGTCTCCTTAGTGCCATCTAAGAGTCATCCAGGTTTTGCAGTCATAAAATAAGGTACCGGATTTGTCTATGTAGAGATTTCAATGGTTTTCAGATCGCCTCATATGATTTCTAAAAACATCATGAAAATTTAGGATCACAAAAATATTTTATTCCCAGTCTAGATCAATATATGTTACATTTTGGATTTATCAGTTGTATTTAATTGGTAGCAGAAATTACAATAGGGACCAGATTCTTCTTAGTTTTATACTATTTTGTATATTGTAGCATTAATTTAATACTGTTCTACTTTTCATTCATTTATTTATGTCTGTACCATTTGTGCATTTTGCCCATAATTTGTTTGAATATAGTATATTTTTACTCTGTCCAAATGTTATTTTTTATATTTTCTAGAAAAAGGAAGCTAAAGTAAAAGCCTATGTTAGAAGCTATTGTTGTTAGTATTGTCATTATTATTATTATTATTATTATTATTATTATTATTATTATTATTATTATATTCATAGTATGTTTGCATTAACCAAAATACTCTAAGCTCAGATAAGCATTTCATGCTTTTTAAATTTTAGATTAGTTCCCATTATGGAGTCTGGCTGGAGGAATTTTGATGTTACTCAGGCTGTACATTTCTGGCTAAAAACAAAAGCCTCTGGACCAATGCTCCTGGAAATTTGGATTGAAGGAGAAAGATTAGGCAGCTATGCCTCTGAAATAGCCAAAGGTGTGCGGTTTACAACACAGGACCCTTCAGATAAGGCACTAGGCAAACCGGAGTTGGTCCTTTACACTCTTAATTTGGAAGAATATGGGTAAGTGTCATGTGATTTCTGCATTGTGACATTGTTTCATTTCTGTCTTTCATGATGGAAAAAAAAAAGCCCAGGCAGCTTCCAACCTATACTGAATAATGTTTATTTGAAGCTAGGGTCAACTGGATTTTGAGTTAGATTATTTAAGATAGTGACTGTTATGTATGTCCTTTACCTTGTTCAACTGCAAATAAATCCATGTTCAACAAGACTCTCAAGAAAGTTGGCATGACCTTGAATTTTTGCTTGCTTACTTCTGAATAAATGTTCATAGAGTGGCATACAGATCTTTTCTCATTTCAAAACTAATACAAACACTTTACATGAACAGTAATACTTTTAGCAAACCACATCTGGGAGTGCTGCTAGTGGGGGGAAAATCTGGAATTAGTCTGTCTTTGATTAATTAAAATAACATCTATCAAAGGAATCAGAGAGTAATATAATCTATAATTGCTACAGGAATATAGTAAATTTATGTATACACATACACACACATACGCACTCACAAAATGAATATGATGCAGAATATAGAGTGGCTTACAGTGCAAATCCTTTATCCTCAAGCAGTAAATCAGGTAATGTTAGACGAGTCTTTATAATCTGCCTGACATGACTGTTAGAGGAAAGTCTGCAGAGATTCTCAGTCATTTAGGTCATAGTTGTCCCAAAGGTGCTTTTTCAGAAGGCAACTGTACTTTCTTGGCTTCCATTCCATTCCCCACTGTCCTGTCAGAATTGAAGAAGATTCTTGGATGGGAAGTGAAATGTCTTCAAAGAAAAAACAAGGAAGTCCGGTTGCTTCCTGAAAAAGCACCTTTGGGACTACTGTTAGAGGGGAAAAAATGGAACATGTTGAAGTAGTGTATGAGACAAAAGCCAAGAGAGTTGAGCATATAATCAATGAACAGACAACATCATTAAAACAACAAAGATATATTTTTGTTCTTGCCTAAAGTTTTGTATGTGTCAGTCTGCTTCTTGCTGAAAACTTTCAGCAAGTGGGTGTAGTCATCATCCTACATCTTAGATGAATATTGATTCTGCTTTTTAACAGAGGACCTGGGGACTGTGGAGAAGGAAGCATGATGGTGAGATCTACCTGCTGCCGGCAAGAATATTATATCAATTTCCGTGAGTTGACCTGGACACAGTACTGGATTATTGAGCCAGCTGGCTATCAAGCTTACCAGTGTGTGGGCAGCTGCTGGCAGCCGAAGAATTTGCTGCATCATTTTGGCTATGGAGAGAGATCCTGTGCTGTGGTGGAGAGTTCTCCTCTTCCCATGATGTATCTTGTCAAAAAGGGAAACTACACAGAAATTGAAGTGGCAGAGTTTCCTAATATGATTGTAGAAAAATGTGGCTGTATAATGGACAATATAGCTGTGATCTAATAAACGTTCACAACTGGTCAGTTACAAGGAAATCTTTTTCTGCTTCAAGCACAGTAACTGCAACCGCAATACTTATTGCTCAGAATCCAAACCACATATGGTATATCGAATCTACCTGCTAATCTTGTGGACACCTTCATTGCACAATTCCAAAATATCATTTGGGGCAACACTTGGATTAGGCAACTTCAAAGATATAAATATTTTTAAAATCATCAAATTTCTTCATGAGGCAAGATTCTAGAAAAAGTGAATGGAACTGGGGAGAAGGAAAATTAAACAAAAGCTTTGCCTGATCAGAGTTTAATGGAACGTAGAAGAAGGAAATATTCAAGCTAAACTCTTCCTGGCTCATTGATCTTTAGGTTTGATCCTCAGATGGCTGGTACAAAGAAGGAAACAAGTGATTGTTCCCAGATGTACAGTAAATACTATTAGTTCAACTTCAGATTGGTTTAAATCCACCAAATAACAGCATTCAGAAGAAGATACATTTTAACTGAATTTTGACAGAGGCTATAGTTTCTTAGAGAGAACTGCTGTCCTTTTGCAGAGTAGATTATTAATGCTAACGTAAAACTGTTGGTATTGGGACAAGATTGGAGACAGATGGGTCTATTACTTTATAGTTTTTGGATATGTATTAACAAGGGCAAGTGTATACTCTCCCACCAGACTCTCCTGAAGGGTCTTTGTCAGAAAAGATCAGATTCTAAGTGCCAGAAAACAAGTTCACCTGTGTTACAAGACTGTCCTACATATGGTATGATTTTTTCCCATTGATATGAATGGCACATATTCATTTCCTATAAGAAGAGTAAAGTAGTATTTCAAGAATACCAAAGCAATGGAGAATCACAGTGGATATTACCCATATAGCTTCCTTCCTTTTGTCTCTTACCTTTAACATGATTTTCTATCATGTTTAAAAATTGACCCAGAATTTTATTGTCTTCTGTAAAACAAAATCTTTTTATACAGTACCAGATATACTAAAACTGATCACCTGATGTTTGTTCTGAGGGGTTTATGTTGGCTGTCAGTTTGTTTCCAATTGAGAACTGCAGTGCTATTTATTAAAGCTGGAGATTATTTGTGTTTATATTACAGGAAAGGACGCTGCCTGTGGGATGATCTCTTCCTCACTCACTAAGGTAATCTGAAGAGACTACCTACATCAAGCTATTCAGTTTCATTGGGCAGCATCCCATAAGCTCCTCTTCCTTAAGAAATGTCTCTCTTTAAATGGATATTTAACTATTTATTATTATTATAATTCATTTTAAGTCTTCATTTCATATATTTATTGTATATCCATATAATTTTTTTAATTAAATAAATAAATGTCACAGGACAGACCTCAATAGTTATGGCATCTAGTATTTAAAGTCCAACTGATTTCATAGGAAGAGTTAAATCTCTACTTACCTCTTTCTGGCTGTACTCAATGAGACAACACTACTCAACATTTGCTAAGTGAGGACAAGGATACGATTGGTATAATTAACTATAAATCACGGTTGAACAGAGAGCTGAATTTTCTATCTGATTCACAATCAGTAACTATAATAACAAGCACTTATCTGCAAATAATGCAGAATTCATGTATGTGTCTTCTTAGGAACCACTATGTATTATCTCAGCAAAGCATATTTTTTAAAAAGAAAAATGTCTCTAACTTTGCATAAGCATACTGCCTCTCTGCTGCTCATTAAAGCAGCCCAACACCACCACCACCCTGAAAAAAGGTGCAGGTGATTTTAAGAGACAACTTATTATAGTAGTTGTGCCTTTTTAAGGCTTGCACGGAAGGTTGAAACAGCTATGCTATTTTAACCAGTAGCAGAGTTATGCTCTCTTGAGGTCTTAAACATTTCTGAATTATTGTTGGACTGTGCACAGCCCGGGTGCTTAATAACTAAACATAAAAACAAAAATCCTATAAGTGAGACATGTGAAAAAAATACATGCTTAAGCATGTTTTTGAAGGTAGTATTATTTTTAATATACAAATGTTTGATGATTTTTTTCTTAATTTGTGCATTTGTGAAATGATACAAAATAAAATATAAAATCAACACAATGGGGCTTTTTATTTCTCTCTTTTATAAACATCTAAGGAATGTATCATCTAATAATAAAGTAATTTTACAATGGTAGATCGTTATAGCAAGTTCTAGCAGAAAAGCAACTGAGAGTAAACAGAGTCACATGTAAATGTCTCAAGAACAGCTTTGTATACTTAATTAAAACATATAAATGGCCATTCAACTCAAATATAACTCTGGGCAGCATACCCAGAACATCAGTAAGCAAAAATATAAAAACATATAATTATGTTGATCATTAGACAAAAATCCACCCTGAAACAATCCCTTTATTATGACAATGTAAGATTTACAATTTCAAAATCTTTTCATCAGTCAAGACAGCTAGACTTTGGAGGAAATGGAAAAAGATTGGGGAAACAGGTGGCTGATATTTGAATAGAGTATGGGGGCTGTTGTCCTTTAAAGCTAACATGAATTATCACAATCTGAAGTGAAGAGACATGATGAAATTGAGAACTCTCTAGCTTTATTTATATGAAAATTCAACTGCATTTTCAGTTTATCTCAAAAATTAATCTGTAACTCTGAAGTTCCAACATTAATATATTTTTAAAAAGCTGGACTAGAGATATAGCCCCTTACCTATTTGAAGTATTAGGTTACAACATTTGGTTACAGAGACAATGGAACTGAACATTTGCTGGATTGCTGTTCACTTTATGACTTAATTTCAAATAAATATGAGGGATGGTTTTCCTTTTAGTGAAAAATATATAATGTTTACAAAACTTTAAAAATTGGGACTGAGAAGGACACTATTAAACTCTTGTTTGGGACTGATTCATAACCTACCATACTTTTAGTATGACTACTTGAATACAGCCGAGTATGACAATAGTGAACAAAATAATAAAGCTTCCACATTCACAGTATGTTTGACCTCAATTTGATGTTCTCCAGCCTCAGTTCCCTTGAATGTTAATCCATGTGGTTAGAATCAGTGATGTGCAGTCAGGGAAGGCAGGGGAGGCACCGCCTCATCACTCCCATCATGAAAAGAAAAAAAACTGTAAAAGGAAAAAGGCAAGACTGAGGTCAGGCTGAGCTAGTTGCTGCCTCACCCTGGATGACTCTGCTTAACTGTTTAAAAAAGCTTCTAAAAAAGCGCCCTCTACTATGAGGCAGGGGAACGGTGTGCCTCATCTAGTCTGATTTTAGGCGTTTTATGATTACTCGAGCAGAGTTAAGTAAGGGTTAAAAGCCTAAAAATTCCGGACGTAGGTGAGGCACGCTGTTCTCCTGCCTCATAGTAAAGGGCACTCCTTTGGGCGGGGCTTCTTCAGAGGACCCGAGGCAAGAGCTGATTGAAATCCTCTCTGAAACAGCTGGAAAAGATATGTGTGGGTCGGAGGGAGGGGGAGGAATTCAAACTTCATCCTCCTGGTACAGGGCTTTGGGCAAAGGCTGTAGGGAAGGACCCTGGCTTGCTTGTGCTCTCCCTCCCCAAGTGTAGTTTGATTGCAGGCAGAGCCACGTTGCCTTTTCAAACCTGTAATCAGTGAAGCTGGGCTGGATCCTTCTGGGGCTGGGGGAAAGTATGTGTGCTCCAGTATGGCTCTTTGACTGGCTTCCTGCCTCCTCCTGTGGTCTGCTCGCTGGTGCTCTCCCCCCAATCCAATTTTGTGTGTGTGCGTGTGTGTGTTTGTTTGAGAGAGAGTGAGTGAGAAAGAAAGAGGGAAAGGGGTAGGAGAGATAGTCCAATCCAACTTCTGTGTGTGTGTGTTTGAGAGAGGTGGGAGGGAGGGAGAGTTCAAGCCATGTAATGCGTGGGAAGGCATAGAATAAAGTTAGCATACTTGAAGTGAAATAGGCTTTGGTTATGTTTAGGTTGCATTAGCTAAAATGTGCCAATACTGTCCTTGTTGGTAAGAATTGTTGTCATGTTAGAAGAATGACTAAGGCTGACAGCCTAATCTACTCTGTATTAAATAAATAAAATGGATGGAAGGAAATGAAAGAATACAGAAAAGGTTGGTGAGGCATTTAGTGGCCTATGGATGAGAATGGTGGCTGTTTAATAAGAAAATCTGTTTGGAATGTGCATATATATTCATATGTGGCCATAGCAAAATAATAAATAGAAATAAAAAAGCATGATTGATTTTTACTGTTTTTGATGAAAGTGAGAGGATTAGTGAAGGCTTGGTGCAGCAAGGAACCCACTATCTTACTATTTTATTTTTCTTTATGTACACTGAGAGCATATTCACCAAAGACAAATAAATTCCTTGTGTGTCCAATCACACTTGGCTAATAAACTATTCTATTCTATTTTACTCTACTCTATTCATTTCTATTTCAATTCTAACAAGGAGTTTAGCTTCTCTCTCTTGAAAATGTAAGCTAGCATAAGGCATTATAATGCAAGCTAGCCTTAACTTTCAAACAGTTCATTTAGTGACCAAAGTTACAATGGCATTGAAAAAAGTGTCTGATCACCATTTTCACACTTAGCGACCATTTTCACACTTAGCGACCGTTGCAGCATCCTCATGGTCACGTGATCAAAATTTTGATGTTTGGCAACAGATTCGTATTTATGATGGTTTCAGTGTCCTGGGGTCATGTTTGACAAAATATAAAATTTTTAATCACCCCCCCCCCCCCGGGTCAATGGTGTCCTTCTTTACCAATCTGAAAATCTGGTCACCTTAACTATAACAGCAATTTAAAATCCAGGAGTAAATCCCCAGAGACTAATGTTCACCAGGCTACTTAACCAGTTGTTTTGAATTCAGTAACACTCTCTTAATAAGGTGACTATGAGAGTGAAATGGTGGAAAGAAACCTTGTATACCTGTTCTGAATTTCTGAAGGGGAACATACTAGAAATAAACTACTACAGTCCATAGAACTCCTTTTCAAAATATTCCATCCCAGTCTTGCTCCTTCCTATTGTGTTTGTTTCCCACTTTTTCCATTACTCCTTCCTATGTAAAGAAGAAACTATTTTGACTATGTGGATTAACATTCAAGGGAATTGATACTAGTAAATGTAATCAGTATATATACATATATCCTACGGTTTCAAAGCTACAATTCTCAAACTAGAAAGATATTGCTAATTAGTAATTTTCGGAATTGTAGTCCATACACATTTAGAGGGCACCAGGCAGCAAGCCTGACCTATATCTCCTATAATGATCTGATAAATTGAGTTGTTACTCTTTATGTTTAAGAGTATAGCAGGTTAGCAAAACATTTATTTCTAAAACTATATGTATTTTAAAAAATAGTCTTTCCATTTATACACCCAGTGATTTATAGCACTATGAACATTTTACGAAAAAGTAGCAGGGTTGTACAGAATTAGAGTTTCTTTTCACATCATTGTTACAATACTAAATAACTTAACACAACAACACAAGCAACAAGACCACATATATATTTCAACCACTTAACACCTTTCTTTAGGACTAGCATGGTTACTTATTTCTGGCCTTTTCCTTATTCTCTATTCTTTTTTCTTCTTCAATACACAGTAATGAAGAAATGGGAATGAAGTGTATGAAGCATATTGCTATCCTTGAGTTATCTCCAGTTGTGGAGAGGATTGCTAATTTACTTTTTCAAAGTTCTCACCCTTCTGCCAAAAACCTTAGTCTTTCTTTAAGGAGGTGGACATAAGGTTTTTCCTATCAAAGTTGTCCCAACCCATTTCTCTTCCTTTGACAAAGCCTTGCCAGCCCTGTCTGGCACCCTGCTTTCCAGCAGTGGCTCTAATGAATAGTTTGAGCACAAAACAAATGTTGAATCCACATCCCAACCAAAGTGGAAATCAGGGTGGCTCTATTTGGCTTATGTTTAAACCAGCTGAGGTTCTTGCAAAAGAACAGGGCAAACAAAAATGTGTGGTTAGACACATTTCAGGATGTGCATTTGTTTTTAAAGGAATGTTATTGAGTTTCTCAAAATACTGTCTTGAAGTGTATCTTAGAAGTAGTTAGAACACCCTTATGGAAGAAAAATAATTACAAAATTCCTATCTTAACATGTCTGAAAGATATGTATGCTGGTATTGCTTTGATCAAAGGAGTCAGTGATTTTCTATTACAAAACATCACAGAGAAAAAAATATTTTTCTTGCTCAATTTCCCCCCCAGTTGAGTAACATGTTCTGGTGTTGGCATAAAATAAAGACCTCAAAAAGCGAATTAGCAGCTGGCTCCAAATATTTAAGGACTCCCGTTGGAAAAACTCCCAATTGAATATCCATTCTTAATCTATTTTGTTTTCATGGGTCAAGATGATATACTAATTCAGGATTATTAAAAAAATTATTTTAGTTGGATAAATATAATACCATGATTTCTAAATCATGCTAAACCATATTTTACAAACCAAAATTTTGATTCCTATACGTTAAACCAAAAGTCATGGCTTAACATAAATGAGTGAATCTGTCTGTTATTTCTACTAAATAGGGCTGTAAAAATCCAGATAACCATTAAATGGAAACAAAGATATTTGAAAATAAATAATTTGTTCCTATTCAATAGTTACCCTATTTTTTGTATCTAAGAAATGGTTGCTCTAACTAAAATATTTCCCTAACTAAAATATGTAAATGTTATAGGTAATTTAATTCAGTATTAGAAAATATTTTACTGTCGTTGAAATACTATTGTCTTTCAAACAGTTAAAAAGGGGGATTATGTTGCAGTCTTTCAATAAGTATTTTTTTTTAAAATGCATTATGAGCAAACATAAAGGTAGTCTGAAATAGTTTTACCCATTCTGTGCCCTTCAGATTGTTTGGGTTACAATTCCTATTATCCTTCAGTTGCACACTGAGATTTGCTTGGAGAACTATTATTGTTCTAGTGATGTATAATGCCATAGAGAATAGACTAATAAAGCAATTAGTAAAAGATTATTAGAGTTTAGTAAGAATTGCTACATGTCTCTTTTCCATTTGACTGGGATGTCATGAATTGCAAAGAACAATTTTCTTTTTTAATTGAGCTTTTACACATCAAATAGCATTTCCTTCTCTTTAGGGTTCTTTATTGACATTTGTCACTTTCAGTTTTCACATACACATTAGGACTGCAGTCATTCACTGGTGAGTGAGTGCCACTGAGTGAATATAGTGACATGTACTTGCAAGAATCCCTGCATATGATGATGCTGTTAACTAGAAGATTTCAAGGATCCTGCAAGCACTGGGAATGTGGTAAAGCTCTTCAAAGAAGGGCAGACAATTGTTGCTCCAGCAAGATGCCTGAACTAAGTTCAGTTTTCTGGGCTCTAATTCATCCCAGTGATGGGCTTGATTCAATTGTTTGTAGTTTAGTAGATTATATGAAGCCAATGGCTATACTTGGCCAGCTAGAGTTTATTGCTTTTTGTATTAGAAGAACACATCCAGCCATGGCTTATTCAATAAATTATGCTCATGTAAACTTTAGTACTTTTTTCTCCTCATGTGCTGAAATGGTGCACGTGCATGCCCACACCTATAATGCAATGCACCCCGCTCCCTTGCACATGCATGCATACCCCCCACATGCCTCCCCCCCACATGCTTGTGACACCCACCCCCGCACTCCGTTTTGGGCCTAGTAGGCCTCCCTGCAGCCTCCTAGGACCAAAAATGGGTCATGGTGGTGGGGTTGCACGCCCCCCCCAGTGCCCCTTTTTGGGCCTAGCAGGCCTTCATGAAGTCTCTTAAAAACAAAAATGGGGCATGGGGGCCACCACACACCCTTGCACTCCACCACCACCCCACACATGCATGCGCAGCAGAGACCTTAAAATCAGCTGGCCCGCAGGAGGCATACACGCATGCGTGGTGGAGCTGAGCTGGGTGACGGCTCACGGGCCCACATAGGGCTTCGCGTGCCACCTGTGGCATGCGTGCCATAGGTTTGTCATCACAGCTTTAGTAGAATGTGCAAATTCAGGCATTAAAAAAGAATATAGTGTAAATAAATAGTGATCCCCAAATTTGTTTTTTAAGTTCTAGAACAAATTAAGAATTAATATACTACTAGAGCCTATCAACAAAGGAATGTCAGCTGGCAGGGACCAGGAGGGGTGCCTTTTGTGCTACAGAGTCTGCCCTCTGAACCTTTTTTTCTCCTGTGATTAGGATGGCTTCGACCCTAATGGCCTTTTGGAACGCCTTGAAAACATGGCTATATGCCCTCACTGCGGTCCTGAACGAGCGAAGGACCCAATTTCCTGATTGTGCTGACACCAATAGATTAAAATACCTTTTGGCTGCTATTTGTATTTAATTTCTTTTTATATCATGTTTTAATTATTTCTATTGTTTGCTGTTCAGAATCGCTGGTTTGAGTTGGGGCAGCTGTATAAATAGAAGGAATGTAAATAAATAAATACGTTGTTCACTAGCATGAAAGAAAAGCATATAGCTATGACATGATGCCTATATCATATTAAGTCATAATGTGATTTATTCCAATAAAGTCAATTGAACAATCCATGCCATATGCTTGATGAGTGTCATTCACACATATATCAGAGAAAGGTACAATCTTCAAAGATGAAATTGCTGAAACCCTACAGTATTTCATTTGAAAGATGTGCCTTTCAATCAGTAATGTTCTCTGCCATCCTCAGTGTAAATAAATTACCATTATTTTGCTATAATCAATAACAAAATAAATAAGTTGAGCTTTAAAGTCACAAAACATGTTTTTTCCTGAAAGAGAGCTTCATATCTGTTACGTATTGCACACACACACACATGTTGAGAAATCAAGTATATATTAATTGATATAATTGATAATTGTACAAATGAGGAATTTTTATTTTTCTGCTGTTGTTTTGACTGAACCACATAATAAAGTTTACAATGTGTTTGATTTGATTTCAAAAAGGTGCTTTTAGAGTATGCAAAATAGCAACGTCTGCAACATTTTAAAGCCACTTTGTCTTTTCTCAGGAATGCCACGTGAGTCTGCAAAAAGACTATATTCATGACCAATGTGCTCAAAAACAGATTTCTAAATCTCTGGGGAATGGAATTTGAAATGCTGAACAATTCTAACAACAACATTCACTGTGTAATGTATACAGATTAGGGTTATCAAATGACCATTTCTTTATTTGTTTAAGATATTTCAACACACCCCAACCTGAACAATGACCAGATGTGCCAACTTCAACTCCAAAAATTCCCCAATTAGTTTAGCCATTACACATAATATGAGAGTTAGAGTTCAGCAATCTGAAAATTGCCCAGGTTGGGACACACTAATCTAAGAATTATCTCAATGGCTCTAGGCAGTTTACAAAATTGTATACTGATAAAACATCAATAACTTCCTTAAACAATTTAGAATTGTCAAAAAAGTGTTCGAAAAAGTTATGGTTTTATAACTTAAAGTATAATAAGGAGTGGGTTTGCCATTATGAAGTGGCAATTTATCTTACCATGGAAGCTCAGTGATAAGTTAACATATAAAATAATGTTATGGTTTTTCTCCCAGGAAAGAGCACAATGTTTATCAGCCAGAGCTCCCACCACCACAGATGTTATCAGTGCCAGATCCAGAAGAACCCTCAAGCTGTCTTTTAAGGAAATATATGATTTTTTTCTAGAACAGACCCTATGGTAAGATAGGCAACCAATAAATTTAATTAGTAAATAAAATAGGCATAGCTTCCAAATCCTGAATTCCAGTCCCAGTATTAGCAAAAACTATAATTTGTTCAGATTCATCTTATTCTATTATCATATGGAAGCTCTTCAAATATTCAATCCTGGAGGCATAAGAAAAGAAAAATATAGCTGATAGCAACTAGCACCTAAAATTTTAGCATTTAGATAGCAACTAGCTCCCAAACTTCTTAAAATTCTTTCCAGCAACTATAGGATTGGTCTCCCAATACCATCCTCTTATTGTTCTTAGACAGGGAAGAATGGCATCGCTTTATGGTCTAATTTCCAGATTTTGAAGTGCTCCCCCAAGTGAGAGCGGGAGAGGGGTTGTACTTCTCTTGTCTGTCTTTTAGTACATATTATCCATCTGAATGACTCAAGCTGTTTGCCAAAGAATCTAGGTAATTTATTTCTTGTCTTGAGGTAACCTCAAGAGACAGGTTACGAAACTGAGAAGATTTTAGGCTTCTAACATAACAATACGCTGGATACAGTATTTAATATACAGAATTACCCAGAGGGACATCAACTTGGCATGAATCCAAGTGATTTCTTCTGTGAAGAACCATGCAATATGCTCACAAAGCTAGCAGGTATCTTCAAATGTAATTAAGAAGAAAAGAAAAGCAATCCCTTATTTTCCTACCTAATCACTTGCATGTAGGCAAAATAATAGCACCCACGAAAAGTTTGATCAGATTCATCCCCATTTCATTACCCAAAACTACACAGTATCATAATATCATAAGCGTTCTGATTTCAAACATGCAGTACTTGGAAGCCACTGTAACCAGTCTTGGTATTATACATCTCAGCCAGAGTACTGATAGAGTGGAAAGTCAAATTCAAGAAAACATTCTTCTGACCACCTGAGGTCAACTGGAAACCTTAACCTGTGGGAAGTAGAGTCTGATGGTGACTCCACTCTTATAGAGGAAAGCATGCTGCAGCAACCAACATTCACTAAGTAATCTGTCTAGGCCAGTGGTTCTCAACCTGTGGGTCGCGACCCTTTTGGGGGTCGAACGACCTTTCACAGGAGTCACCTAAGACCATCTGAAAACACATATTTTTGAAAAAATATTGAAAAAATAAAATAATTTTATGGTTGGGGGTCACCACAACATGAGGAACTGTATTAAAGGATCGCGACATTAGGAAGGTTGAGACCCACTGGTCTAGGGCAATGCTGCCCCATACAAAAACCACTTTTCTCTAGAATTATGGTAACACCAGATCAAAAGTCTGATCAAAAGTTGTTTCAGGTATTCCATGGCAGCCACAAGATCCTTAATCACACCATCAAGTAGCCTTCAGCTAATTAAGAACAGAGGTAGCACAGTGGTTAGAATGCAATACTGCAGGCTACTTCTGTTGACTGCCGGCTGCCTGTAATTTGGCAGTTCAATTTCACCAGGCTCAAGGTTGACTTAGTCTTCTATCCTTCTGAAGTCAGTAAAATGAGGACCCAGATTGTTGGGGTCAATATGCTGACTCTGTAAACCACTTAGAGAGATCTGTAAAGCACTGTGATGTGGTATATAAGTCTAAGTGCTAATTGCTATTATTATTAAAGATAAGAAATTCTGAGGATTCCACCACATTTGAGTCCATCAGCCTAGGTAGGAACTCAACCATGAGGTCGCCATTATACCAAATATACAAAATGTCCTTCCTTCACCTAACAGTTCAAAAGAAGGATGTGGTTTCAAAACTGTAAAGGCAGAGAGTGGGAACCCGAAAAGGTGGAATTCTTGTGAATCCTTGCATGGCAGGACACTTGTTCCCACTGTATGGTGCTTGCATGGAGCATCCAATCCAGCAATCCCTCCTATATTCTTGCTGTGTTTCTAAGGGCCTTACTTCTTTTTGAGTAGGTCTGATATTTAAATGTCTAGCAGCTGAATTGGTACAACAATCTTAAAAAACACTCAAAAGAGATTATAATAAGTAAACACAGTTAAAATTAGCAATTAAAATACTACTACAGTTACTAGATATTTCAATGTCTAGCTATAACTTTTCTAATAGCTGTTAAGTGAACAGAAAGTGTAGGAGGAAGATAAATCCTCTTAATCTTCAGATCTTGTTAGACTGAAATGTTGAATTTCATGTCTCACACTGTGTAAATTATGTGCGTAGTTTTTAGGGCATCTATTTGTTTGCTTTTTAATGACTCATATTTAACCTGATAAAAATGAGATTTATAAGTTGTCAGACTTGTAAATATTTTCCTTTTATTTGACATTATTTTTCTGCTTTGAATATATTTCTTTGCCTTTAAGCTTCCCTGCGGAATATGAAAGTACAAACATGCAGCAAATAAATAAATAGGTCTTACCCTGTAATAGTCTGGTTTTATACTTATACAACTTAGTTCTATAAGTAAAGGGGGAAAGATATTCATCAGGCAGCTCAAATGTTTAGTTCTGAGTAAATAATAGTAGGATAATTTATGAATTTGACTGACTGGCAAGTAAATCACATAATACCCTGGGATTCTTGGCAGTTAATAAATACATAATGTAAAATGTTCATGGTAACTGTAAATAAGAAATCCGTAACCAATAACATCTTAAAACAAAGTCAAAAGCCAAGTCAACAACAGGATTAAAACCTACACACACACACAGCTTCAGAAGAGCTCCATCAGCATATTCTGATATGAGCCCACCATAGGAACCAAACTGATCTCAACAGGGTACCTGTTCCAAAAAGCCAGGTCCTGTCACAGAAAAGTGGCAAACTCCTTTGGCCTTGAAAATAAATTACAATCGAGCCATTGTCAGCCAAATATCAGCTCATTGCTTCAGTAGGTGCTGAGTGCCCTCTAATGGCAGAAAACTGCTATCATATTTAAAAGTCAGATCTAAGATCTGTGTACAGTACTAAGATGCAGGTAAAAATAAAAAAGTATCAGCTCAATCATTAGTACTTGAGTTAATATTTATTTTTAACAAAAAAAATCAGATTTTCATAATCAAACTAATAAATTTATAGATTCATAACCCCACTAAAGAAAAAACAAGGTCAGATTGAGTGGGAATATGGTAACGTTTTCAATGACTATTGGAATGACTTTCATATGACAGGTTTTGTTTTTTTTAAAGAGTTTGATCTAATGCAGTTAAAGCATAGGAGGGTAGATCCTGACAGAATATTAGAGAAACTGCAATTGTTACAATAATTTTATAGAGCTGCGGTGGCGCAGTGGTTAGAGTGCAGTACTGCAGGCTACTTCTGCTGACCACTGGCTGCCAGCAGTTTGGCAGATTGAATCTTAGCAGGCTCAAGATTGACTCAGCCTTCCATCTTTCCGAGGTTGGTAAAGTGAGGAGCCAGATTGATGGGGGCAATATGCTGATTCTGTAAACAGCTTAGAGAGGGTTGTAAAAGCATTGTGAAGTGGTATATGTCTAAGTGCTATTGCCAAGTGCTAAAGGAACTAAATACTGGGGGAGATTAGAATGGTCTTTTTCTTGCCAGTCAGTCCATAGTTGGCTGTGTTTAGATCACAATTTCTTTCATCAACACTTGATTACTATAGTGAGTCACCACAGTCACTTTATTTCTTCTGTTTTTCATGCAGTGATTCCTAAGAGTCTTTATGTCTTCATTCCTCAGAGTCCTAATGACTATCATTACATTGTACCTTATGATTAGTGATGAATGTATCTTTTCTTTTATGCACACTGAAAGCATATCAGTGTACATAGACAAATTCCTTGTGTGTTCAATCACACTTGGTTAATAAAGAATTCCATTCCATTCCATTCTATTCTATTCATTTGCAGTTTTTATTCCTTTCAGCTACTTTGCCTTGTACCTTCCCTTTCTTTATCCTTCAACAATTAAGGTAGTTCTCAATTTACCACAATTGGGACCAGAACTTCTGTTAAGTGATGCAATTGAGTTGCATTCAATTATGCAATCATTTTGCCATGGTCGTTAAGTGAATTCATCTTATCTCATTGACTTTGCTTATTAGAAGTGCCCTGGGAAAGTCTCAAATGACAATAGATGACCCTTGGACACTGGAACTGTTGTAAATGTATGTCAATTCCCAAGTGCCTGAATTTTAAGCATGTGACTGGAGGGATGCTGTGATGGTTGTGTAAGGACTGGTCATGTTATTTTTTCATGTGCTGTCATAACATTGGATGGCTATTAAATGAATTGTTGTGGGTCAAGGACTATCTGTAGATTCTAATAAACTGTTTCTCCAGAAGAAAGGGATATAATTTGCTTTTGAGTTACTCTCTCATTATGACCCTCTATCTCCTTTTCTGGACTTTTCCAAAAGCATATTCTCATTTACTTTAAATTGCTCCTGTCCTATACTGATATTTTTATACCAACTTAAGAACTTGTGTAGATTGGGACAATATGCAAGATTTGAACAGCAGGCAACCACATCCTTGAATTAGGCAATTCTCCTACTGCTGGGAACTCCCACTTTCCATTCGAGGAAATAAATTGCCAATCTTTTTTTCCTGTGAGTGGATTTTCCTGGACATACAAGTGTGTACTGAATTTATGTATACAAAGTCAAAGTATGAAAATGCACACATAAGTAGGCACAAGCTGATGAAAAAATATTTCCCAGTTTCTAATTTTTAGATCTCCTTTTATCGCAAATGTTCTATCCCAGTGCCTAAAAGCTCTATGGGTTTGGATGGGGAGGGATCGTTTTGGACAATCTTACCAAGCCTGAGTGGCTGTGGGTGTTTGAAATTTTCAGAGGAGATATTCCATCTTTCTATCCAGGATTGGCTTGCACTTCCCTCTTCAAGTGTGTGTGTGTGTCTGTCTGTCTGTCTGTCTTCAAAAGTAGGTGTTAGTTGTGGCAAGGAAGTTCTTTGTACAATTCCATCTGGTATGTCAGTTGACACTTTCCAAAATTTGGGAGCCTTTAGATAGTTGCTCATACCCTAGACACCTCTCAGCTTGAGCTTGACTACTGCAATGTTTTCAAATGGGGCTGCGTTTGAAGACCACCCAGTAGTTTCAACTGATCCAGAATACACCAGCACTAACAGTATGATCATGGTTTGTAGTTTATTTATTAAACTTATATTCTGCCTTTCTCATCTAGAGGTATGCCATGTACCATTTCTGCTTCACAAGCTGCCTTGGTTGCCAATTTGCTTTTAGATGCAATTCAAGATGCTGATTATTACCTATAAAGCATTACTTATATGGCATAAGGCTCTTACTTGAAGGTCCACCGGTCTCCTACAACATCACTCTAGTCAACTTAATCCTGCTTGGTTGGTGCACTCTGGTTTCCTTGAATTAAACATCATCATCTATTGGAACCCTGGAAGCATACCTTCTCTGTAGCAGCACCTGCTGTCCGGAATGAGGTTTCTTCCCCTCCTACCATCCAAGATCTGGATGGCCCCCAGTTTTGTTCTGGTTTAGAAGAGCCATGAAGATCTGGCTCTTCACCTTGTCCTTTGATGAGGGAGAGGGAAGGGTGTCACATCCAGCTCCCAAATAGTATTTATAAATTGCCACAGCTAGACTATTCCAGTGCCAAGCCATTGTTTGGAGACTGATAACAGTAATTTGGTTAATTCACATTTTAGCAATCTCTGAGGAAATCAGTTTTGTCCAAAGAAAGCAGCATTTCATGTTTCTTTTATAAAGCAACAGTGGTTATGTGCCTCTTTTAAACATTGCTGGTTTCTTCTTGGGAAATTTATCTACATGCATGTGGGCTTCTTCTGAATGCAGCTTTCCAGCTACTAGTTTTAGAAACACATGTTGTTTGCACAGCCAATTCTCAAGACATACAGAAACTTAATTGTACACATTTATCACTGTTGATTAGAAGCAAATATAAAACAGAATTCTATACATACATACATACATACATACATACATACATACATACATACACACACACACACACACACACACACACACACACACCTACCTACCTACCTACCTACGTACCTACCTACCTACATGGAGCATCCCCCACCCAAGCCCTGCTATACCGCCTCACTGTTATGAGATGGAGGAGTTCCTGAGAGGACTGAGAGAAAAATGTTGAGAGTATATGCCAAAAATATGTTCCCAATGGGATCACCCAAGGTATAAAGATCATCTTTATAAAGATCACAAAGATAGTGAGTGCATTGAAGGGGGATATGAACTTGGGATATCCCTAGTTTTAGTTCAAGACCTTAATCACATTGTTTTGGTTTTTTAGATATGGTACCAGCTTTTATTGAATAGATAATAGAAGAGAGATAAGATTGTTTATGTAGTTTATCCTAATACAATGCACATTTATATGATTGTGAGCAAATCAAGCCTTGGATAATTCAAAAAGTAAGTGCCCTGCCTTTGTTATGAGCAAACTAAGATTTTAATTAACATTTGACAAAAAAGAGCGCTTAATATATAATTCCAATTTAGTTTATTAAAAGAACTATCCAGTTTTGGCTGTTTAAATAGGCCTGAACAATGTTTGCTTCCAAAGTCTGAATGTTATTACTACAGAAACTGTCTGACGGGCAATTGCCCAACTGATAGCAATAACTCTTTCTTGTTCATCTGAATTTTTGTAGCAGTTACAAAGTTAACTATTAATTGGAATACATTCAACAGCGTCCTTGTTTGATTCCGATTATCTGTATTAGAATATTGAATTTAATTTTTATCAAACACAATTACAATTTTATTAATTTTTAAGCTTTGCAAAAATGTTCTTCATAAAATATTGACTTTTTCGATAAATGTATACTTTTGTCACTTAAACATAAATATAAAATATACTAGTCTTTTACTGAACAATAACAAATTTAAAAAAACATAAATGTCCACCAACAAGTACTTTTAACATTATCACAAAAATTATTGTTAAAAGCATTAAGGAGTATACAAATTTACATTGTATTGGCTTTTGAAAGATAACATTATATAAAGCAGCAGAATGAAAAGAATGTTGTAAAACCTGGAGTATAAAAACAAACCATTCCACCATGTTTATTTTTTCTTCCCTTTGGAAGGCTTAGCAAACAAAGCAGGATCAATTTGATCTCTGGCCAAACCTCTCACTGAAAAAAGTCGTTCTGCTCTTTCCTGTAAAGTACCTCCACATTTTAGTCCCAAGGCCAATAGTTCAAACTTTAGTTTGTCTAGTCCTATGGCTTCCAGTTCCGCAACAGAATTGAATTCCATCAGATTGACTCTTGCAGTATCCTAAGAATCAAAAACATGCAACATTTTAAATATATCTCAGAAGAAGAAAGTGATCTTTTGAATGACTTAAATGTTAAGTGATTCTGCAATGTCCACTTCTGCAACAAGATAGCTTTGGGGGTTTGTATTTGCCTTATCTTTTAAAAGTTTGAGAATTAGAATATTCCTGCATGTAGGGCTAAACTGCAAATATAATTCAGTTAATTCTTATACTGATAAATTAGTCAATTTATGTCTCCATTTTAGAGACTGGGGCAAAAAACATCCAGTGAGGAATGTATATGCTCAGCGGCTACAAAATATTGTCTGTCTGTTAAAGAAAATGAGAAGACCGGGGGGGATGAAGAGGAAATGGGGTTGTTTAAATTTTGAACCGCATTTCTTGTACTTTGATTTGGCTTTAATGCTATTTCTGTCTTTGATGTAATATTGTAAAGTGACATGGATAATGAAGTGGCCAAAATGGAATAAAGTTTTCAAAATGCACTATTTATAAAGATATCTAATGGATTCAGGAAGAAAAAGAATTACATATTTAATAAAAAAACAACCATACTTACTGCATGTTGAAGCTGACTTGCTTTTTCACTACATGAGGCATTTGTATGCTTTTCTTCTTTCAGAATCTGTGTTGTTTTATGTTTCTCATTGGCTTCAATCTTACTGAAAGTTGGATCTTCTAGTTGATCTTTTTTAGCATTCTTTGTTTGATCTTCTGACTTCTCATCAGAGCCTGAACTGCAATTTCCAGACTCCTCTGAATTCCTGGGAAACTCATTTAAATTTTCATTCACACTGATATGGCTGCCAGATGATGTGGAGCATCTTCCTGACGTCCCAGGAGATTCATCTTCTTCATCGCTATTAGTCTCTGAACTGTTAGGATCGTCCAATCCTTCTATACCTAACCTGTCATATTTAAATGAATTTTAAAACATGAATATAATTTCTCTATTAAACAAAATATGTGATATAAAAGAACAAATCCGCCTCATAATTATGGAAGAGGCAGACATTCCAAATACCAAAAATGCATCTAAAAGTGGTAAACTTTTAAATTATACAGAATTTTAAAATATTTTTGAAACAATCAGGATAAAGCATTCTGCCTGGCAAAAGAATGCCAAAAGACTTTCCAATAATTTCAATATTGATTTGAGAATTCCAATACTAAAAATGAGTGTGTTATTTTTTAACACAACTTAGCTTCTAGTTTCATTGCAATACATTACATCAATAGAATAATTCAATGTACTAAACAGCTTTGGAGTAATTATTGCCTCAATTCCAATTCTCGCTGTTTGAGGAAGTTGCATAACATTCTCAGAGACTCCTCCCATCCTGCTACAATCTTTTTAGACTGTTGCCTTCTGACAGAAGATACAGAACAATTAAAACTTAGGACCATATGTCTTCTGAATAGCTTTTATCCCAGAATTATAATTGCACTCAACAAGGAACTAAAGGGTCACCATCAGTGAGTTATTGGACAGCATTACTTGGTCTGTTGTGTGGATGTTTGGCTGGCTTTGGGGCGGGGAATTTTTTGGTGGGTGGGGGTGTGTTTGAGATTGTTACGTGTGTTGGATCTGGTCTCTGAGAGTTATGTGAATTTCGTTGTATGTGTAAACTGTGTATATATGTACAATGACAATAAAGTAAAGTAGTAAAGTAAAATAATAGCATATGCTACAGTGGGGATGCAACCAGTTGAATAACCAGGTTCGCTAAGCGCACTTTGCGCATGCGTGTCTGTGTGCTTTGCGCATGCATGTCTGTGTGCTTTGCGCACACAGCGCTAAAAAATCGGCCATATTAAGCCTAAAAACGTGCCTTCTATGTCAGTGCTGGTGAGTAAAACAGCTGATGCACGACACTCCACTGTGCCGCGTAAATCAGCTAAAAAACAAAAATATAGGCCAGAAAAGAGCAAGGGTGGGTGGGTAGGGCCAACTGCTAACTGGAACTACCCATTTGTTAGAACCTGTGTGAACCGGTAGAATATCATCACTGATATGCTAGCAAGCAGAGGAAGCAAGAAAATCTCATTCCACAAGTAGATTACCATTTAGAATTTTTAAGGCAAGAGCCACCAAATTTAAAGGAAGCAACTCTTTTATTCTTCCCATTTTTATCACATGGTTATACTTCTAAAACTGGGTGCTTACCATAAACACCTTTTCTTCTCTGATGGTGGTCCGGTTCCAGAATCAGTGGTTCCTTTTCGACTCTCACTGCTTTCTGGGGAAACCACTGTACTGGAAGAAGCTTGCATACCTAAAAATAGTAAAAGCAATCAGACTTCAGCATGTTAAACGAAATACAAACATTAAATCATTAAAACCAGGAATTTCAGGAAATTATGAACTTTTAATTTTTTGCTTCATTCCGCAAATGAAGCTTATTTATCACTTCTATTTGCTTAATTTATTATTAATCATCTACACAGCTGACTGCATAATGCAAACATGATTGAGGGATGTGGAGTGGGTTTTCCATTATATTATTCAGGGAACCTGAATTTTCTAACAACTACTTTTCAGTTAAAATCCAGTATCTATGAAGAATATCAGACTGGCCAAATTGCTTTAATATGGAAGCAGATGATACTGAAAGAAGCAAGTAATCAAAGGCAAAGAAAACAAGAGGTCAGAGCCTGAAAACAAAAGGAGAAAAATACAGAAGATATTCAATGTCTATGGTTATCTTATTCACATTTAATTAAAACATCTAAGGGTCCAACAATCCAAAAGTGCAATGCAGGACAGAGTCTAAAACTATTTCAGCACTACCTTTCAGGACAGAATCTTCAAGTCTCTCAGCCATTTCATGGCACTGCTGCTGATAATCTGGGTTAGTAAAAAAATGTTTCGGTTCCACCAATTTGCGCTTCAGTCTTTCTAAACGCCTTTGTTCCTTATCTGCTTCTCGTTCTGCTTGTTGTTTCACCCATTCGGCCATCCTGTAAGAAAGAAGCATCCATATTAAACGGGATCTATTTCAATGGGTGAATTCAACTATGTAGTCTAAAACAAAGAACCCAAACAGTAAAGCACAATGAGTGAGATCATCTATCTTTGGAAAGTCCTTGCTGCTAAAGTTTGACAAATGACAATATGAATCCAATTTGGTGCCAGATTATTTATGAATGCATTGAAAAGAAATATGCAGGGTGCTTTTGCTCTGCATATTAATTCATATTAATTCATTTCACTGTTATTTTTAATTTGATTTATTACAATTATTTTATTTTATAGTATTATCCTATTTAACTACATACGTAAAACCTATGCCTCATATATATGGTAATATTTTCAGAAAAAGACAGGTTAAAGATTTTTGAAGAATGATTATTGCAAAAACAAAAATAATATATATTGTTCAATGTACACAGAGAAACTTTTCTCTAAATGGTCTTGAAGAGTCAACACCATCTTCATGACACAACAACCAGAGATAATTGAAAAAAAAATCATAGAAAGCAAGGAATAGCAAAGCCTAAAATAAACAAGAATATATAGAAAAAATGATAAATGTAATGCTGTTAGTTGAAAACAAGAACTGATGATATGAAAATTCATGTATCTGATATGATATGGATTTTAAAGTTATACATATATAGTAAAAACAACAGGTAAATGAATATTTAATAATAGGGGAAATCAGGTGAAGAATTTTTAATTCATGCAAATACTTTTTAATACTTTTAATACATGCAAATACTTTTTAATACTTTTAATACATGCAAATACTTTTTAATACTTTTAATACATGCAAATACAAATAGAAAGGATTGCATATGGTATGTGAGCAATGAATGTCATTAAAAGTAAAAATGACAATATGTAAGAGTATGCTTCTGCTCATTCTGTTATGTAGAAGTGAAACGTGAGTATGTTAGGAGACATAAAAATAGGTTGAATGTAGTGGGAATGATGTGATAAGATAGGATCATAACAGAATAGCTGCTGAATAAATGTGGATTGAATACAAAAGTGAATGAGCAGTACAGAAGTACTTTAAATAGCTTTGGTCATAAGAGACAGAATAAATGAGAACTGAAAAGAAAATGAGAATATGAAGGAAAAGTGAATGACTTGAAGAAAAGGGAAAATCATGAAAAGGAAAAAGTTGTGATTACATTAAGCTGAGATTCTCAAAAAGAAATCCAATATCATTGGTCAAAAGAACAAAATGTAATTCATGAAGCACTGTATTGTATCAATATGTTGAAAGCAATTATAGTCTGCAAGAACAGGGAGTTATGCAGCTGATTACAATACAGCAGGAGAGTTGGAAGGGAGTTTGGAGGTCTTTGAGTCCAACCTCCTGCCTCGGTAGGAAATCCTATACTGTTTCAGAAAAATGGCTATCCAACATCTTCTTAAAGACTTCCAGTATTGGGGCATTCACAACTTCTGGAGGCAAGCTGTTCCACTGATTAATTGTTCTGTCAGGAAATTTCTCCTCAGTTCTAAATTGCATCTCTCCTTGATTAGTTTCCACCCATTACTTCTTGTTCTACCCTCAGGTGCCTTGGATAATAGTTTGTTTCCCTCTTCTTTGTTGGCAACCCCTGAGATATTGGAACACTGCTATCATGTCTCCACTAGTCCTTCTTTTCATTAAACTAGACATACCCAGTTCCTGCAACCGTTCTTTGTGTGTTTTAGTCTCCAGTCCCCTAATCATCTTTGTTGCTCTTCTCTACTCTTTCTAAAAAGTCTCTTTTCTACATCGTGGCAACCAAAACTGAATGCAGTATTCCATGTGTGGCCTTACCAAGGCAGCATAAAGTGGTATTAACACTTCACGTGATCTTGATTCTATCGCTTTGTTTATGTAGCCTAGAACTGCGTTGGCTTTTTTGGCAGTTGCTGCACATTGCTGGCTCATATTTAAATCATTGTCCACTAGGACTCCAAGATCCCTTTCGGTTACTGCTATTGAGCAAGGTACCACCTATACTGTACCTGTGCATTTCATTTTTCTTGCCTAAATATAGAACCTTACTCTTTTCACCATTGAATTTCATTTTATTAGATAGTGCATAATGTTCAAGTTTGTCAAGATCCTTCCGTATCTTAAGCCTATCTTCTGAAGTGATGGCTATTCCTGCCAGCTTGATGTCATCTGCAAATTTGATGAGTTCTCCATTTATTCCCTCATCCAAATCATTGATGAAGATGTTGAAGAGTACTGGGCTACTCAACTGCATACTTCCGTCCATGTAGATGCAGTTCCATTGAGGACTACACATTGAGTGCGGTTGGTCAGCCAGTTACGAAACCATCTGATGGTGTTGCTGTCTAATCCACATTCTTTTACTTTATCTAGTAGTAGGTTATGGTCTACCTTATCGAATACTTTACTGAAGTCCAAGTAAACTATATCGAAGGCATTCCTCTGGTCCACTAATTTTGTCACTTTGTCAAAGAATGAATTAAGATTAGTCCGGCATGATCTATTTTTGACAAACTCATGTTGGCTTTTGGCTATTACTTTGTTTACTTCTAGGTGTTCGCTAATTCGTTGCTTGATTATCTTTTCCAGAATCTTTCCTAGTATTGAGGTCCAGCTGATAGGTCTATAGTTTCCTGGATCTATTTTTTTTCTTTTTTTGAAGATGGGAACCACATCAGTTCTTTTCCAGTCCTCTGGCAGTTCCCCAGTGCTCCAGGATCTCTGAAAGATATAGTTCAGTGGTTCTGAGATCTCGTCTGCCAGTTCCTTCAGAACCCTGGGGTGTAATCCGTCTGGTCCTGGTGATTTGAACTCATCTAGGGTAAGTAAATGCTCACTTACCATTTTCTTCCCTATTTCAATTTGTTTTCCTAATCTGATTTTTGTGGTGCTGTTTTTGATAGGTTGGACTGTTTTATCCCTTTGGGAAAAGACAGATGCAAACTGTGAGTTAAATAGTTCTGCTTTCTCCCTGTTGCTTGTCATCTTCTTGCCACTTTCTCCCAGCAATGGACCAATTGTTTCCTTAACTTTTTTCTTGTTTTTAAGAAGCTATTTTTGTTATTTTTTACTTTTGTGGCAAGCCTTTCGTAATTGTGAGCCTTGGCTTTCCTTACTTCATCTTTACAGGCTGAGGCTATTTGCTGATATTCTGCCTTAATTATGTCCCCCTCTTTCCACTTTTTATATTTATCTTTTTTGTCTTTCAATTTGTCAGAGAGTTCTTTATGCAGCCATGCTGGGTTTTTTTTGCGAGCTGTTATTTTTCTTCTTCATTGGTATTGTGATTAGTTATTGGTTCAAATGAGTGTTATCTCATTTACATTTCTTATCTCAGTGCTTTAATTTCTTTGATTCAATGTATTTTACTCCATTTTCGATATCTGCATAAAGTTGCTAACTCCAACAAACAATAGCATGATGGGAATCTATGGATGGATATATTATAAAAATATTCTTGATAAATCTATGCATTAATAACAGCAAAATACATGTGTTTTCTATTTAGTTAAATGTCTCACGCTTTTTCATGGTTAACATCTCGAAGTCTCCTTCCACTGAGATCTCTGCACGCCTCTCGGTTTGTTGTCTTCTCAATTTGAGCACCAAGAGCTCGGAGCATAGATCCAAAACCTGAGAAGTAATTAAAATAGGTCAGTAACAGGAATGTATATGTAAGAAACATTGACTCTCCAAGAATCACATGATGCAACACAAAAATAAATCCTTTTATATGTTGTTAGTCTATTTTACCCAGATTCAGAAATCCTTCATTAGACAAAATCAAAGATACAAATGAAAGGTAAACTTTTAACCCCATTCCAGAGCTCCACTTCTGATAATTCCAAATGTTTCAGAATTGTGCACTAATTACTTGAAAATTATTGACAATGGGAAGTTATAATGGCAAGCTAAGCTAGCCAGTATATGATTGTCATCTTGTTTTCTTATTGTTACAGTATCTCAAACTACACATATTTTTTGCTAAGACCTTTAGCATAAAAATATGGGCAATATATTTCCCTCTCCCCTTTTTATTTAACTTATTCCCCCCCCCCCCAAACTGCACTGATGCATTGTATCTTCTACCCTTTATGTATTGTACAATATATCCTATATTGGCAATTCTGGATTGTTTCCAATTCTATAGCCATTAATTGGGGATCTACAATCTGAACCCACTACTATATTTTTCAGGACTGAGTGCATTATAATTAAAAGAAACAAATTCAATCTCAATCATGGAACTTCATTGGATAATTTGGAATCAGTCACTATCTTTCATCCAAGCCAATTTCACATAATTATTGATGTGGAAACATTGGAATTGTTTTATCTGTCATCTATAAGAAAGGCAAGGTAGTTATCTAACAAATAAACACACTATATTGTTTAGTATGCAAAAACAGCAGTTAACCAACCTCCTTTTCCACCACATAATCTTGGTTCCACATTGTAAAGAGCTCCATCTTGTAGTATACTTTCAGAATTAATACATCGACCATTACACTTTATATAAAAGTGATCTTGAGGAAGCCCCTAAAAACAATTATTTTTTAAAAAGGAAAAGAGAATTATAATCAGATTAGAATATTTATTTCAAGATTTACTTAATCTATAGGAAACAGCAACTGCATTAATTTTAAACAGGTTATTCCAATAGCACATTGGTAAATCACTGAACAGTAGAATAAAGATTATTGTAAAAACCTAGTTCTTTACCTATGTTGGACACCGTGAACAATACATCTGTACACAAAGCCATGCTTCACAAATCACAAAAAGATGGGCAAAAAAACCCACTCGAAACCGTCTTAGGTACAATCCATAAAAAGCAGTGTCCCATCAACAATGATCACTATGGCCACGGATCTAGAATATCTATTCATTTTCTAAGCAAATATATAAATACTTGGCTCAGGAAAAGTGATTTATATATCCGCTTCACCTGCGAAGGAGAAAACAAAACTCCACCTCCCAAATTGCTTATTCTAAAGACGTCAATTATAAGAAACCGGACACACACTTCTTGTATAGTGGGGAGCCCACGCCACCCACTTCTTTCATTTTAACACTCATTATTTACCTGCGCTTGGCACCAGGAACGGAGAAAATCCCCAACCGACCAGCCTTCAGCCGGCAACGTCACACATTGCAGCTCCGAAGACAACGGATTCCTCACTAACACCACCATTTTCTGACTTCCTATAACGACACAAGCAAACTCCTTGCTTTTCGGCAAGACGCAAGAAAGGAAAAACCCGGTGACGTCTACGAAGTAAACAGGAAGTCGGGCACTGGAAATTTTGCCAATAGAAGCGTTCCTTTCCAGGGTCTCAAGCCACGTGACAGGGAGCGTTAGGGATGCGCGCGCATGCGTAGGGACTTTCCGCGGACCCTGCCTGAAGGAGAGTAATAAAGATGGTGGGAGTTGGGAATGCTGACAGCGGGGCGGGGGCGAGTTAATGGCGCTGCTAGGCGTCTGGAGCTACCACTTTTCTTGCTTCACCGTTCCGCTTCAAGTTATTACCCTTCTGGGATCAGAACAGGATATTATCCGCCTGGTTTTTCTTGGCAGATTCGGTTCATCAACCTTCTCTGTTTACATTCTCGTTTCCCCTTTCTTTGCTCTACAACGCAGGGAAATTTCTTGGCATTGCTTTATGAGCCAGAAGGCGGGGAAGTCCCTCGGTGTTGTTATCGTCATTGACGTTTTGCTTCTTAAAAGTGACCAAACTCAGGCTGAATTGAAAATGAAACCCAGTGTACCAACATTTGGAATTTCCCCCCTGGTTTCAGGCGCGGAAAATTAGGGCACTTGTGATATTTATAAACCTGCAATGGAGCGCACTGTCCCTCCCTCCCCACCGCCCTTGCGCCCACATACTTCATTGTGTTGTGTTGGTTTGCAAACGCCATATTTTCTGCCCGTGTGAGCTTGGGAGCAGCCTCTCTCGTTCTCTTCAGGCGGTAGCACAGCGAATGTGGCGGCTCGTGTCGCTCTACCCGTTGCAACGGCGACAAGACGAATGGTTGTATTCGTCTCGGAGGCCATGCATATGGTCTGCTGACTCGAAGTTGTCGGCGTGTGTTAACTAACCGCCTTTCCTGGAGGCAGTTTAAACGCCAAGGCACGAAGAAGTAACCGAATCGAATTACACAGCGGCGCTCGCCAAGATGTGCCACCTTCATCCCCTCATTTTCCTGGTTGCAAATCCAGAACATGTAAAGCCTGGCCATTCGGGTTTTAAAACAATGAAGCAGGGCACTAATAGCGTGCAGTTTCACAGGACAGCGGAACAATATGCAGATAAAAGATTAACTTTCTAATGACTACTTTTGGTGAGGTGTGGCTGGGTGCTCTATCTGCAGTTAAAAGTTGATCTTAAAATAATGAAGACTTGTTATATTGCTGAGCACTGTGTAGGAAGAAACAATAATGCACTTTTTCAAAACAACCAGTCTAGTTGCCAAATATAGGAAAGAGTCAAGTTGTAATGCTGAAAACATTTTAGAATTAATCCTTCCAAATCTAATCAAGAGTAAACAATAAACATGTCATATAAAATAAATGCTATGAGTATATACAATTAAAATCTCAACCTGCTATTAATCCCTCCAAATCTAATCAGGTAGCCCTGTGCTTATGACTAAAACTGGAACCAGAATTTCAGTTGCTAAGTAAGGAATTTAAGTGAGTCACACCTGATTTTAAGATTTTTTCGACAGTTAGATGAATTATTGCAGTTATTAAATAAATAGATTGTTAAGCATGTTGAGTTTCTCCCATTGATTGTGCTTGTTCAAGGCCAACTGGGAAATCATAAATAGTGATCACCTAACCAGGATTCTGCAACCATTGTAAATACATGCTAGTTGCCAAGTGCCCAAATTTTGATCTTGTGTCTAAGTGGAAGCTGCAAAGGCCATATGTAAAAAGAGTAGTTGTCACTTTTTTCAGTATCATAGTAAGTTCCAACAATTGCTAAAAAGTTAAGTTTGATATAAATAAATGATTGTCTGTTGAGGAGTACTTATACATCTCAGGAATATTGTCTATTATCTATTTGAGGTGTTTAATAAAAGGTCTGGGGCTGGTTCTTCAGTCTGTCTAGGGCAGGACAGGACTGTCAAACTCATGGCCCATGGGCCAGATGTGTCATGTGCTGTCCATGCCCATGACCTGTTTAGCAAAGGGGGACAAAGTCCCAATATGTCACGCTGCCGTGACAACATATGTTTGACATCCCTGGTCTAAGGATTCGCATGTCATGTATTTTATTATGAATATATATATCAGACATTTCAGGAGGACCTTAAAAACTGTGTTTATATATTATAGGGCAGTGCGGTGGCTCAGTGGCTAAAATGCTGGGCTTACTGACTGGAAAACTGGCAGCCCGGTTCGAGACCCAAGTCCACGCAACGGGATGAGATCCCATCCTCGTCCCAGCTCCTGCCAACCTAGCTGATCGAAAGCATACAAATGCAAGTAGATAAATAGGTACCACTTCGGTGGGAAGGTAACAGCGTGGCACGACAAAACCGCACTCGTCAAAATAGCGGTGATATAATCGCGTCGCTAAAGTCGCGACGTCATCACCGCACGTCATCACCGCCACGACAACAGCGCGGCGACAGAAGGGCGCTTTAAAACAGCGCGGCGGCAGAAAGCGGATTTAAATTAAGGTTAGGATTAGGTTTAGGGGTTTGCTTTAGGGTTAGGGTTAGGTTTAGGGTTAGGTTTAGGATGCTGAGTGCTTCGGAAGGCGCGGATTTGCCCTCTGCGATTATGTCATCACGGTAGGGTCGCGTTTTTCCTTAGCGCTTCGAACAGCGCGGATTAGCCCTTCGTGCTTATGTCTCCGCGGATAAGGGCTTCGCGGATTTGTGGTGGAACCAGGTAACAGTGCTGTGTGACATCATGGTGGTGGAAATGTCTTTGGATACTGCTGGCTCAGTGGCCTTGAAATGGAGAGAAGCACCCCCCTATAGTCAACAATGACTAGCAGAGTAAAATCCACAGGGACTCTTTCACCTTACCTTTTTAAATATATAGAGGAACCCATTAATTCTGCTTGTTCAAAGCTAGTTATGAAGTTCACAAATGGTGATCATACAAAACAGCTTTGCAACCAAGCCTCATATTTATGGCTGTTGCAGCATCCTATGGTCACATGATTCCCATTTTCAACCTTCAAAACTGCCTTTTAACAAGAATTAATAGGAGAGAGAGAGATTGATTATAGATAATATTATATTATATTCGTTTATTGACTACTAAGTAAGACCAAGCTGCTAAACTTCATACTGGCTGGGGAATTATGGCAGTTGAAATCCACAGAGTTTAAATTTAGTAAGATTGTAAGGTAAAACACAATATCCTTGTAAATAACTTCACTCTGCTTCCAGCAACATCTGAAAAACCCTTCTTCGCACCTCATAGGGCACTTCCACATCATTAGCACTACTAACCCTCCATAGCTGTTTGAAGTTGATGCAAGAATGGCTCCCAGTCTTCAAATGCTGAGTACATGTAGAGATTTCCAGGAGCCAACTGTGTTCCTTTCAGCTGACTAACTTGCAAAAGTAATCAATGTCATACTCATAAGGTCTGACAATAACTAAACATCGTTCCCTCTCTACCAAAAAAAAAAGTGAATTGCTAACGTCCTCATCCTTCTTAGTTATGAGAAGTTATGTGAGGGAAGATCATACATAAAATGTTGACTATCTTATATTTCCTTCCCTGAACTTAGAAGTCTCCAAAATGAAGTCTCCAAAATGAGGAATCATTTAATGGAGATAGTTTTACTAATCTTTCTTAAATGGTGTATCTGAGGAGCCCATGACATACCAATGGGATTAGCCTGCTCCACTCACTCAAACAGAAGGGGCCTACTATGGATCCTGTTCGGCAAAGGAATTCTGGCTAGCAAAATCAAGAGTAGAGTATTTTCCGCTGTGGCACAAGCCCTGTGGAATATTCTACCACCAGGACCGAGAACTGCTCCCATCATTTTGGTTTTCCACAACAGTATCAAAACTTGGGTTTGCCAATTGGCTTGGGGCCCAAAGCGTGGAAATGGTTGATAGTTTATATATAGTACTGTAAGTGTAATTTTAATTGAATAAATATTTATCTTTTTTAAATACTGTTTGTAAATAATCTAGAATCATCTTATTGATGAGAAGGGCAGCATATACATTTAATAAAGAAATAATTGAGTTTTGGGTTTGTCTGTCAATTTAAAAAATTTAAATATTTTCACCTTTTCTTGAAAAACTGATCCAAGAAGCATGTGCTTATGCATGAAAGTATATATGTACATTAATACAATGACCAATTAACAGTATTGTACAAACATCTATAAACTTTACACACTGGTTTCCTGCAAGTTTGATGTGGAGAAAGTAATTACAGTATATGACTGCCTAAATGTTGTAATTGCACACTATGCATCTTCATTTATGGGGTTCTTTCTGTCAGCTAGTGTCCACTAATAACTAAATGAAACCTTTTAAAATTAATCACATTGAACTGGCATAAACAAGGAAGTAATTATATATGATCCACTAAAAGGCCAAGGGTCAAATTCAATAATTTGCAGGATTCAAAATGTGATCTAGCACTCTCAACTTCAGATGTGCTATCATACTGGCAAAATGTCTATGGAGATTCTCAGTCATCCAGATCATGGTTGTCCCAAAGGTGCTTTTTTCAAGAGGCAGCTGGACTTTCTGGTTTTTCTTTGAAGACATTTCACTTCTCATCCAAGAAGCAAAACGTATTCAAAGAAAATCAGAAAGTTTAGTTGCCTTTTGAAAAAACACCTTCAAGACGACATACTGACTGCCGAACATGAATTTCAGAATGGATTATATTTCCTTACGTTCCGTTACTTCTGTGGAAAGAGCAAAAGTATCTGTCAGAACGTCCAGTTGCCTCTTGAAAAAGCACCTTTGGGTCTATTTGTCATAAGGGCTGCATACATCCATTTATGTTCATACAACTAAAAATAATTTGTAAGAAAGTTAAGTAATACTTAGTAATTCATTGCTTGAGATAAATGCATGTAGTCCTTGCTTACCAACTATTTTGTTTAATGACTATCTGAAATAATGATGGAAAATAAAATCTTTGCAGCTTATCCTTGTGGCCATCACAGCATTCCATTGTCATGTGATCACCATTTGCAATCTTCACAACCAACTTTCAACAGCGGAATTTAGTTATTATTTTGCCACCCATTTTTCCTATAAAGTGACTGGATGACAAATTAATGGAGAACACAAAAGTCAAAAATGGTAGTCACGTCTTGATTAACAACTGTAGTGATTCATTTAACAGAAAAAAACACAACTTACCTGGTCCACAGACACAGGTAAGTCTTTTATCTTTATTTCAAAGGTTTTCAAACAGAACTCTAATGGCACAAAGTTTGAACAAACAAGAAGGCAGTTAAGGAGTTAAGAACACAATGAGATAAACAAAGTTGTCACCAATGATTTGTGAGGCACACAGCTCTCCTTATATAGGGGAGATGTGACCCTGATTTGTTCCTTTTTATGGGGCAGAATTATTTCTGGCCAATAGTCTTGCTATACACCTTTGTTCAGCCCTCTTCTCAGTGGGACCTTGCATTGGGGAAAATATTAGCTCCACCTCTTGGTCTTCTGAGCCCAGCAATAGCTGCCTCTCCTGGTTGCTAGGCAACTTTTCCAGCTGAATCTCCTCTGGCTGATGATCCTCTTCATCTTCTGAATCTTGAGATAGGCATGACAATGTTAGAAAGAAATCTTACCTGGTTCAATCCCAAACTGGAAATAAAGAATGCAGGCAGTTACTTGAATCAGAGATTAAGTTTACACAATACGCAATCAGCTATTGGAGGCAGGTGTGGTGAGTTGTCTCCCATAAGCCCTTTATATAGGATTACGATGACCTATAAACCCATGACCTATAAACCCATGAGCCGTTTGGTCATCCTTTTAAATATATTTCTTATTCCAAACTCACCACTGTGCTACTGCCATCAGCTGCAGTCATGTGATCCCTACTGACTCTCCCTGCAAGCTTCTTAGGTTTCCTCATTGACTTTTGGGAAGGTATCAGGGAATGTTGTAAATGAATATCATGTGACCATGGCAGCACATTGTTGACACTGAAATGACAAGAACTTTCCAGACTTTCTTTCCTATAGGTGTAATGGGTCAGCATTCAGTACGTTAGCTCATTTGAAGTACCTTAGTTGGAAATGTTTTGCTCCATTCCGTCCAGTTAAACATTGTACAAACACTAGAGTTTTAGTAGTATATAGACAACCTGCCTTTATTCCTCAAAAGTGTGCAAAAGCACACTCTAGGAATTCCACGAGAGTGCACTTAGTTGGCATTCTCAGAGGTGGCACTCTGCAGTCAGGCATCCTGCTGAATTGTGGTTTCAGCATTTGTCAATTGAAAACTAATCACTTTGAGGAAAGACCTTTTTTCTTATTTGATCAAAGAGATCTCAGATTAAGATCAGTCAGAGAGGAATGTTCACCTGATTACATTGGTATTTCCTGTTGCATTTTTAAATCTTTGTCTAGACTTATTCTAATTTGTGATTTTAAATCTTCTCCTGTTTGAGGCAGGAAGACTATGTGGTGGGAGGACTTGACTTCCTTCCCACATCAGCCGCTGACTTCCTTTCAGCCTATTATCCATTTCCAGGCAGCCAAACCTTTGCAACAGCTCACTTGTACTTGTTGGTAGCAATAGTTTGTTACCTGCTACTGACTCATTCCCTTGGCTCTTTGGCATATCTGAATACAACGTTGACTTTTGTTTTTTAATAATGTTATTATAACGGAGTATGCACATGGATGGGATATGACCTCGAGTCTTGCATTTCCTATTTCCAAACCTTCATACAATCCTGCTGTTACCTTTCTGCAATTCCTGAGGAGAACTGGCTAAATAAACTTCTACCCAATCACTTTACTTCAAATAAATAATCACTTTCACTTTATTAGGGAAAAGGTAAGTGCCCCCCCCTTCTTTTAACAGCCTAACCAGCAGGAAGCACATACTACAGGCTAGATCCCTTTCCCAGTATGAACACCACTGGTTCATTAAGAATTTACATCTTAGTTATAAATAATACAGTCAGTCACTCAGAAGAAATTTGAAAATAAAACAAGGAATGATCAACTGCTATCTGATAAAGTTAATTTCACTTTTAGCTTAAGACGACCAGATTTTCAGATTGGTAAAGAGGGACACCTTTGACCGGGGGTGGGGGGGGTTGATTAAAAATTTTATACGGAGCAACAAAAATTTTCATATAACACAAAAATAGTATTGTAATTTTTTTTTATTTCAACATAACTACAATTTACAAATATAAATTGTAACTGTTGCCAAACATCAAAATTTTGATCGCGTGACCATGAGGATGCTGCAACGGTCGCTAAGTGTGAAAATGGTCGCTAAGTGTGAAAAATGGTCATCAATCAATTTTTCAATGCCATTGTAACTTTGGTCACTATACCATCTTTCTTGCCACAGTTCTTAAGTGAATAATTGCAGTTGATAAGTTAGTAACATAAGTGAATCTGTTTTCCCCATTTGACTTTGTCAAAAGGTGATTATATGACCCCAGGACACTGAAACCATCATAAATACAAATCTGTTGCCAAACATCAAAATTTTGATCGTGTGACCATAAGGATGCTGCAACGGTCGCTAAGTGTGAAAATGGTCGCTAAGTGTGAAAAATGGTCATCAGTCACTTCTTTCAATGCCATCGTAACTTTGGTCACTAAGCCCATTATACCACCTTTCTTGCCACAATTCTTAAGTGAATTGTAGCTGGTATTTTGTATTTTGGATAGAATCTTTTTTTAAATAGCCTAAGACAATTTAAAAAAAGAATCCACACAGAATAAATTGAAGTAAAACATTTCAAACTATTCTTTCTATGCACAATATATTTCAAAGTATTGTGCATAGAATTTTAAAAATTGTTTCACTTCAATTAATTTTGGATAGAATCTTTTTTTAAATACTCTAAGACAATTTAAAAAAAGAATCCACACAGAATAAATTTTTAAAAATCCTATGCACAATAAATAAAATATTATTTTAAAATACATTAAAAAATAAAAGAAAAAACCCCAGCTCACTTACCAGCAGGCACAAGTGAGCACTCCAAGTCAATCCAGAATGATGTAGATGTTAATACAAAGAACTGAGCAAATTTAAATGGTGAAATTAGTCAGGGAAATATTTTTCAAAGAAACTTTGCCACCATTTTTTCCACACGAGCCATGCCTCTCCCCTCTGAAAAATCCAGGAAGTAACACTCGCTACCTCTCTAGCCAAGTATTTCTGGAGCTCTATGGTACTTGGTCATTTTTTCTTATAAAATGAGGTAAAAGGGGCGCGGGGGGTCCATTTTGTTGCTTTAACGTTTTAATATCTTCAATGAAAGTACTGAGAAAGAGAGAGGGATTAGAAAGGGTGTCTTTTTTCTTGCCCGGTTAGGATTTTTAAGCAAATCCACTGGGCTTTCAACATGAAGCCAGAAAATTGGGACTTTTAAAAAGCGCCCCGGGACACGGGACAAATTGTTAGAAATTGTGACTGTCCCGCTGAAATCGGGACGTCTGGTCACCTTATTTAGCTCAAGGACTATCTGTTTCCTCAGCCCCTAGTTCAGCCCCCAAACAGGATTACAGGTCCATAAATTAAAACAAGGAATGCCACAGCAAGTGATTCTAGCTTTTTGTCCAAATTCACAACTTTTAGCCCTGTTTTTTTCTTGCTTTTTGGCAGCCTCACAGGAAAGGAAAATACAAGACTAAAAGGACAAAGGCAACATGGAGGCCTCCTTTCCTCTTAAGGCTTAATGTTATATTCTTACATTTTGCTTCTGTTGTTAAATGCTGTGTATAGTTCTTTGGGACTGGAGTGGGTTGTATGAGTGAATGAGCAAGCAAGCCTCAATGGACTGGTCAGTTAATTTCCCTTTGCTCTTTTAATATCTGGATCCTTTGAAGTGGAATTTCCAAATGATTGCTAGAATTACAAAACTCCTAATAGACTTGATGGGATGATAACCAATCAATCTTTTATATGTATTTCAGCATAAAAACAAATTAAGAAATGAAAATACCAACAAAGTGTTTTTATAAAAAATAGTGTAATTGATAATATTAAGCAGAAATATTAATATTACTATTAATAACAGTGGCAGTGGATTAATTGGGACTAATAATAAATATGTGTGCAGAATAACTCATATGAGGCAAACGTAGGAAATGTTGATGTCTTTATTATTACAATCTTTGACAAGTATTGCAAGTAAGAGAAGGAAAACAGATTGTTAGAAAGCCCTCGCTAATAATTTGACATAAACAGCAAAACAACACAACTAAAACTTATAAAATTATAAAATAAAAGTTTCTCAAATCATGTTCAATGTTCTTGGCAGCAGTGCAAGAGGTTTGCTATTGTCCTCTTCAAGGAAGGTTTTTATTCCGATTTCTTAGCCTAGTTTATAACCCTGCGATTTCCTAATGGTTTCTCATCCAAATTGATCCTACCTTACATAGATTTCTGGTAATGAGCTAGTTTGGGCTAATGCTACTACATATGCTGTATAATATCTATTCCATAAGATTAGATTATATTGTAACATCACAAACATTGTAATGACTGCAAAAAAGAATACTATTAAGGTGTTTACATATTAAAAAAACATTATTTCCAAAGCCATTGTAACTCTGAACAGTAATTAAATGAAGAGTACAAGATAGCACTTTTTATACAGAAATTGGAGAGATTATACAATTCTCAACGTGCAAATAATTTCCGTGGTTCACCGACAAAAGGGCAAATGACAAAACCGCGCCCGACTAAACCGCGTCGCTGACGTCATCAACAGGGCGACAACAGCGCGGAGACAGAAGCACGCTGTCAACCCTAAACCTGAACTTAACCCCTAACCCTAAACCTAACCCTAATCCTAACCCTAAACCTAACCCTTAACCTAACCCTAACCCTTAACCTAACCCTAAACCTAACCCTAACCCTAACCCTTAACCTAACCCTAAACCTAATCCTAATCCTAACCCTTAACCTAACCCTAAACCTAACCCTAAACCTAACCCTTACCTTAAGTTGAATCGGCTTTCTTTCAAAGCGCTATTTAAAGCACCCATCTTTCTCCGCGCTGGCTGTTGATGACATCAGCGACGCGGTTTAGTCGGGCGCGGTTTTGTTGTTCGCCCTTTTGACGGGTCACGAATTTCCGTATATGGAATTATGTGTGAAAAAGTCTGGCAAATACCAACTTCATAAAAGTATAAAATGGCTGGACATGATCCTATCTTCCATATAAATACAATACAGATAGTCATAATTTAACAATCATTCAGCAGCCATTCGAACCACCCAAAAGCTACTTATGACCCTGTTTCAAAGTTATTACTAGTGTCACTCACATCCCCCACCTCACCAACCTCATCTTGCCCTGCTGGGTCCCTGCAGGCCTTGGGTAAGGTGACCAGACGTCCGCATTTGGTGCGACAGGCACGCCTTCTCATAATTTTTCCCGCATCCCGGGCCGTTCCCAAAAGATCCCGCTTAATATTGGCGCCTTCTTCGATCGCTCGCTCCCCCGCCCATCCGCTGCCGCTCGCATGGGCGGGGTAGTGTAGCGAGTGAGCGGGCGGATGGGCGGGGGAGCGGCTCACCTTTCCAGCCCCACTTCCACCCGGACAAGCCATGGGAAAGCCTCCGCCTCTCCGAAAAGAGCCACCTGTGTGTGTGGCCCTCGGTGGGGTCTGGAAGCGGAGCCTTTCCCCAAAGCATCTCTCGCGCACTTCGGGGGCCGGCGGGCGAGGCGAGCGCAGCGGCCAGAGACTCCCCCGCGGGACCACTGTTCCCTCTAAGGCAAGAAAATGCTGCGCAACACTTTTCAACTCCCGCGCAGACGCAGTGATTTGTTTTGATGAGCACAGGGCGACTGGACTGACGGTAAGCCCCCGCCACCACCGGACTAACTGCTGCTGCTGCCTCCTCCTCCTCTAACAGCACCGCCGGATTTGCTGCCGGGTGCTGCGGCTGAGGTGAAGCCGGCAAAGCTCCCGCCATGCTTTTGAAGAGCCTTGAGGCCACGGGAGCCAGTAGGAAGGCGGCGGAGGGGCGGGAGCAGGAAAAAAGGCCCGATGGCTCCTCAAAAGCACGGTGGCAGAGGAGGGGGCAGGGGTAACGCGGTGCCCAGCTTAGGTGCTCCGAGCAGAGGGGGAGTCGCCCCCTCTGCCAGCACTGGGCAGCAAAGCTTAACATCTCAGCATTTTTCGCATGGGGCGGGCTGCAAGAGGGAGGGAGTGAGTCTGGATTGCTGCAAAGCAAGTCTTGGGAAGTCCTTTGCGCCAGCTAGAAAAGGTCTTCACTCACTCCCTCTTCTTGCAGCATGCCCCGATGCAAAAAACGCCGAGATCTGCTGCTGCTGCGACGTCCAGGGAGGCTCAGCTGGTCTGAGTAACATGAGGGATCACCTTCATGTTACTCATCTTCCCGGATGGGCTCTTTTGTTCAGCCTGTAATTAAGGTTCTTTGTTATGTCTTAGAAGATCACCTGGTTAAAAAGAAGGAAGAGGCTCCGCTGGTCTGGAGCCCATCTGCATGTTGGGAGGGAGGGAGAGACACACAGAAAGACAGACAGAGACACAGAGAGACACACACACACACACAGAGTGAGTGATTAAGTGAGTGAGTGAGTGAGTGAGTGACAGAAGACAGACAGACAGACACACACACATATACACACAGAGTGACAGAGATAGAGAGGGAGGGAGGGAGAGAGACAGAGACACACACAGAGTGAGTGATTAAGTGAATGAGTGAATGAGAGACAGACAGGGAGGGGAGAGAGATTGAGAGATAGCGAGGGAGGGAGGGAGAGAGACAGAGAGAGACACACACAGGGTGAGTGATTAAGTGAGTGAGTGAATGAGAGACAGACAGACACACACACACACATACACACAGAGTGACAGAGAGAGAGAGGAAGGGAGGGGAGAGAGATAGAGAGAGAGGGAGGGAGAGAGCTTTCAATTTGTAGGGATGTAACCTGGCTGTTTTTGCCTGCTCTCAAAAAGATGAGCTGGGTTGAACCTGGCTAATAATTGGAGAGGAATCCACCTGGGAATCTCAGTACTATATATTTAATAGGAAAATATTAAAAATTGTCCAAAAGCAACAATGACAATTTCCATACTACTGCTAAGAAAATTACGACACATCAATAAAATTATAAGAGCTGAGTTTAACTCAAGAGAAACTTTTCTAAAGGTAGACAGTTATATAACAATTCCACAATTCTGAAAGAACAAGCTTGTTCTATATGAAATTTAATGCTACAGCAGAATGAAGTAACACTGAAGATAAGTGCAGGTAGTTCTCAATGCACGACCACAATTGAGCCCAAAATTTATGTTGTTAAGTGAGAAAATTATTGAGTTTTGCCCCATTTTACAATTTTTCTTGCCATATTTGTTAAGTGAAAAAAAAATTTTTTTAATCACCCCCACCCCCACCCCACCCCGGTCAAAGGTGTCCCTCTTTACCAATCTGAAAATCTGGTCACCTTAGCCTTGGGCCTGCTCCTCATTCCCCCAAAACCCATTGCACACTTACCTTTTGAAGTTCTGTGGACTTCAAATTGGGGAAGAAGAGCAAGCCACTCATCTCTTGGTTGCATGACTGTCTCCCAAAAACAGCTGTCATTTTCTGTCTATCGACAATCACTTGCAGTTGCTCTGAAATGGCGGCCACTTCCAGGAGGCCGCCCATGTCTGTGAATGAATTGTTCCATTCTGATTCCCTAACACAGTCAGTAGAGTGGTGAGGAAAGCTCTGGAGATCTTCAAAAGGTAAGAATGCAATGGATGATAGAGGTTGGGGAGGAGGCCTAAGCCCTGTGGGGAGCCAGTTGGGGTTACTTTCTTATTGACCCCCTTATTTATTTATTTATTAGACTTATATACCGCTTCATAGGGCTTTCAGCCCTCTCTAAGCAGTTTACAGATTTTTTAGCAAATTGAGTCGCAACTTGCCCCCACAGTCTGGGTCCTCATTTCACCCACCTCGGAAGGATGGAAGGCTGAGTCAACCTTGAGCCGGTGAGATTTGAACCGCTGAACTGCAGATCACAGTCAGCTGAAGTGGCCTGCAGTACTGCATCCTAACCACTGCGCCACCTCGGCTCTTAGGTGAATTGTAGCCTGTATCTTGACATTTTTTTGTCTCTATCCTCTGAAATACAGTTAATTGTTGCTCAGTAGTTCATTCTCTTTCAACTGTCACAATAAATTTGCCAGGATTGCCTGTGAAAGTGTGGGAAGTTATCATCCAGCCCTCTCCCAGAAAAATGAAATATCCTAGGAAATATTGAAAAGGCAGAATATTTCTCTGGATATGAAAAGAAACATGTTTTAAAAGACAGAATAGTTGCCTGTAGCTTCCTGCCCATCCCCACTTTGTCAATAGGCCATTGATAAGGCCAGGCTAGTCCACTGTACATAATAAAGACTTCTCCACTGCAGCCCCAGGGGGCATGGGAGTAAAGGCATGATAATGTTGGAACTTTACTCAACTCTCCACATGGCATCTGAGAACTCATCCATACCTGGATTCAAAACACAGCCTAGAGAGTAGCCCCTGCATGGCCCCATGGGAGTCTGACAACCAATCAGAATACATTTCTTACACAGGAACAGGAAACAGAGAGGTGGGGCTGAACAGGTTATAAAAAGCCTAGCAAGCCCCTCCTTCAGCCCGTCTCTTCTTCTCCACCAACATTGAAGCATGTGATCACCTTTTCTGTTCAGGGCTCTCCAAGCCATGTGGCCCTGTCCAACAATAAACCATCTTTCCAAGCAGCCTCCATGTCTCCAGTGTCTTCTTCCCCACTTGGAGCTGAACCCAGAAGGACATTTCTTTCATCAAAAGAATGACTTTTTCAAATACACAAGCTCCTGCTTGGGTTATGAGGGTCATCTTGCTATTTTGTTTTATTTTTGATGGCTTTCCATTCTTCCAATCTTTTCCAGTTTTTCTTAACTTCATATCATCTGTTCAAAATATAGTATGGTACCTAAATTGTAAGTTCATTGTTACAACTTACAGTTCAATTCTTCTTTCTCCTTGAATTTCTGAAGTCAACATTTGAATCTCTGTGTTTTCTGAGACTGCAGCTGCATTTTCTGGAATTCATTCCAGTGTTACAGGTATTCTTCTCAGCTGTGTATGTCTGAAAAAGTTATTGGATGAGTCTAATTATATTTTAGTACAGTATGGAGGAAGCACCTATATCACAGAATCATAGGACTGGAAGAGATTATTTAGGCCACAAAGTCCAAGTTACTATTCAATGCAGGAGTGCATATTAAAGCATCAAAGCCTGCTGCCTGCCCAACCTCAGCTTGTACACAGCCAGCAAAATAAAAAAATAAAAAACCAAACCACCTCCTTCCTAAATTCTAAACACCCTACTGCCTGGAAATTTTCCCCATCATTCAAACAAAATGTGCCTTTCTCTAACCCAAAATAATTATTTAAAATCCTGCTCTTGGGTGATACTGATTAAATAGTGTCTGTCTGAAACTCTTTCGGTACCTGAGAAGCAGTGTCACATTCCCCCTTAGCCTTCTCTTTTCAGGAATAAACGTACTATGCCTCATTTTTCAGGAGCTCAAGCGCATATCCCTTGTGAGATTAGATAGGCCTAAAATTATGTTAATTATCTTACGTATCACTATACCACATTAACTCTACCTGTACATCCTCAGGTGAAAATAAGCTGTTTGAATTGAGTTTGTGCAAGAGCAGATTGCAACTATCCTTTCTGTGTTCAGCTTTTACATTCAGGCTCGGTTTTTTTTCTTTCTTTTATGTTTATGCCAGCATCACGTGGGATTGTTTTCCCTGCAGTACTAAATGCCTTCCCTTACAATCAGCTCTGTGCATCTGGAACCAGCAGCCGTTCCCGTTTCTAGCAGAGCTGAGAAACGAGACTGAGCTAGAATGGCTGACACCTCTGGTGTAGGTCAGAAATAGACAAGACTTTTCCCCTCAGTAATTCATAATTCAAGGCATGAGGCAGAAGAAGCTTCCAACAGCAATATGGAGACATTTCCATTCTCTGAAGTGGAGCTTCTGAGATAGAAAGGGGGTTTATTTGTTTTTTAATCATGCTTTGATTAGAATTACTGCTGAAATGTTTTAGCAGTTCTTTTCCATCTCCGGCAAACCCGGAATGTCGGGAAACTAGCGATTGCATTCAGCCTGTGCGCCACGATTTTTCAACGGGAATTCAAGGATAAACGGAGGCTGTATTACTTCCTCTGAGCCTGTCAGAGATCGTTTTTCCCCCTCTATTGAGGCAGACATAAACGTGCGCTGCAGAGGCTTCCAAGCGCCTGCGCTAAACTGCTGCCGAACGCTGGAGCAACTACGGAATGAGAAACTCCGCCCAGGGCGATGTCCTAATATGGAAAGTAACCCCTCGGGTGACGTCATGGGCTCGCTGTGCTCTAATGTGGGGCAGGTTTTTCTGCTGAATGGCTGGCTGCCTGGCAGTCGGGAAAGACTGTTGCAGGAGCTTTGGACAGCTTCGTTGCAGAGGTCAACCAAGGGGAGGAAATGAGGGGCCTGCAAATTGAAGAGATGTGGCTGCGGGAATCTCGAATAGAGGCACCCCCGCGAAGGCTGAAAAGCAGGGGAGGGGGGGAATCACATTCCCTGACAATAGAAGGAAGCTGGCAGATTGAGCTGTAGTGGGATGTCTTCCCACAGGAATTCTTCTATTTTTAAATCTCACTCCTTACTACGCTTTACTATGAATGCATCGAGCCAGCTAGGAAGCTTTAAGGCTACAGTTGTCCCAGCCTAAACAAAGTCTCGAAAAGCAAGAGACCAGGAGATTAAAGGGCACTGTCTTATAAACTGGATTCTTTCCATCACCAAGAGGAATATTAAATGCAAAGCGTCTAGGATTTAAAAGATCCTATTTTATTTTGATAGATTAAAATTATGATTAGCTTCATATGGAGAGACTTATTCATAAAGGCTCCTATTTTTACAGACATTGATTTCCATCTACCTCTTTTCCCCAATAAATACACGCCTGATCAATTTGTAAAGAAGAAATAGATAATATTCAAGAATCCAGAAACAATAAATCTTGGTTTATGGTTAACTGCTTTCGTAGATCAGCATCTATATCAGCTGCAGAAAGCTTATGTTGTACACTAAAGTGGAGTCACAACTATATTGATTAAGAAGTGCCCTTATAATTTACAGGATTTGCTTCCTGATGTATTTAGGATCATAACCATTTACTTGGGAATAGTACTCTGGATTCAATGGAATTACTTCTAAGTAGTTTTGTGGAGGATTGTGCTGCTAGCCTTTATTGTAGAAAGTTAGCACCCACCCTCTCTTTGAAGAATGAAATATTTTAGGAAATATTAAAAAGGTAGAATATATATTTCTCCTAAAAGAGAAATGGAAATCTTAAGGGAGACAGGAACTCAGAGCCTCAGCTCCCTATCCCCAGCAGATATTTGGTGCCCGTTCAGAAGAACTGGGCCAAAACAAAAGACTTTTAACTCCAGGGTGATGGAATTAAGACATGACCCTCCAGGATATAATAGGATTATCTAGCAGCATTACAAAATCACCTGAGGGACATTGCATCAATCCAAAGTTCAACCAAATTTGATTTAGACAAACATGACTCCACATGGCCCCATGGGAGTCTGACTACAGCCAATGTAATACATGCTTTTGCCACAGGAACAGGAAGCTCAAGGGCAAGGCCCAAGAGAGGGAATAAATAACCCTTACTCTCCACTCCATGTGGTCCGCTACAGAGGTAGGTTGCTGCCAGTTTTACTACTGGTTCGCTTCGCGCACACGAGCCAAACACGTGCTGCGCGCATGTGCCCAGTTCAATGTAAATTGTTCTTTGTGCATGCGCAGAACAATTTACAGTGATCTGCACATGGTGGAGAGCCAAGGTGGCGCAGTGGTTAAATGCAGCACTGCAGGCTACTGCTAGATCAGCAGGTCAGCGGTTCAAATCTCACCGGCTCAGGGTTGACTCAGCCTTCCATCCTTCCGAGGTGGGTAAAATGAGGACCCAGATTGTTGGGGGCAATATGCTGACTCTCTGTAAACCGCTTAGAGAGGCCTGAAAGGCCTATGAAGCGGTATATAAGTCTACTGCTATTGCTATCAAAAAAAAAAAAAACATGCACTCACTAAAGAATGGGAGTGGCAACCAGGGAACTGGTTTGGGGATGTGGCCAGCCTGGCTCACTGCCGATTCTGCGACCCAGGCCTAAATGCCACTACTTGGTTGGCCGAACCTCTGGTCAGCTACCGAGAATCACACATGCTTTCTGGTTCTCCTTCACCATTAAATCATCTTTCCAATCAGCCTCCATGTTTCCAGTGTCTTTCTCCCCACTTGGAACAGAACTAGATGGAGATTTCGTCCAACAGTGTCATAAGAGTTAAGATTCCACAGTATACTGAGCCACAAATTAGCCAAGTACATAGTAGCCTGCCTTGTTGTGTGAATCCAGCCTGTGTATAATTAGTTTATGAGTCAATGTGTTTCAAATCCAGAAAAGCAGATTGATTAACACTAAGTAAAGCTGCCTTGCAAACATCATCATGTTTTTGTTGCAACAGGATGATCAAAGTATCTTTCTAAATAATTGTTTTTTTCCAAAAAATAAATAGATTCTATAATATCTTGATAGTTTTTAGTGAAGAATAAACAGAATATATATGAAGAAGTGACACAGCGAAAGATAAAAGTGTTACTCCCCAATATTAAACTTTTACCTAAAGGTTGATGTGCTTGTCCTGTTATTGCCTCCAACCTCTTGACCTTGATGTTCCTCCTGAGTTGGGAGACCAATCCACATCCTGCCATACACTACCAAACCTCAAACATATTTGTTATTTCTTTCCCCCCCACACACACACAACTTAAGCCATATCTTTCAATATTTTAAATACTGTATTAAAAGCAAATTCAATAAAATTTGGAGTATTTTATAAGATATTTTTGTAGCACAGGCTTTGAAATGCTCACCTGATTTATCTTTACAACACTCCCTTAATGGTCAACTGATCATCCGAAAATTTTAATTTTCCCAAGGGTACAATTACAACTGAGAAGAATACCTGAAATACGTTTTACTCATTCAAATTCCACATCATGTTAGCTACTATCTTGACATAAAATATTGATATTATGATAACCAACATATCCACTGTGTATGTGGTCTTCTCAAAAATCAAATTGTTAGGCGACTGCAGTCCATGGCTTTTTTCAAGTGACCCCCAGCTCCCCTGGAAAAAGAAAAAAAGAGAAATATCTGCCATGTTAGAGCATCTTGAGAATTTTAAAATAAGGTAGCAAGAAACATCTTATGCATGGGACATTTATGTTACTTTTATTATGGCACCACTCTACTTCAAACAGTTCTGAGTAGTGTATAAAAAAATACGGATTAAAACAGAACAAACAGGAAGCAATATAAAGCACAATGGCGATATAAAATGGTCAGATCTCAATACTTCCAATGCTTTAAATCCTGGAGGGATGCATTTGACATAGCTGGCTTTCTTGTTATGATGTGCAATTTTTGGTCTGGGTTTTGGAAGAAGGGTTTTTAAAGACATTTTGTTTTTGTATGTATGTGTGTATGCTTAGAAATGTTTTGCTTGCATGATTCCTTTAATATCTTCAGCTTGCTTTCTGTGAAACATCATTGTTTTAAAGGAGAAATGTGAAAAAGGAGGATTGGGAAAACTTTGGATTTCAGAATTCGTGTTATTCAGGAAAGTTAGTACGGTATAACCCTTGGCATGAGACACTTTTTTATTTTTGTTTTTATTTTATAATATTTCATTACAAACTAAATAAATGAGAAGTTGACTTGATTCAAATAAAACACCGTTCTTAAGAGTCATCTCTATGTACCAGAATACCTTTGGGTCTCACATTTAACCTGGAGACAGTCTTAAAAATTAAAGTGGCGGTTTGCTGCAGCCAGCTGTTTTGTCTGGAAGTATCCTCCTTGCCTAGAAAAAAAAAGTCAAAGGTAAGCTGAGTTTACGAGTAGCATCTTGGGAGGATAGTGGTAACTATAAGAAACAAACTTATCAGTTAGAGAAAAGGATAACTGATCAAGCCCATCATCCATCATTTTTAACAATGCCTAATAATATGCTCTCAAAAATTAAAAATGTACCCAATGACTGATAAAGGTTGGAGATCACTGTTCTACTTTCATAGACTTTTCATCAGTGGAATGAACATGTATATGTGTATGTATAAGCACATCTACACACATATAAAAGTTATTGTGCTCAAATCTAACACTGGAACGGCAGTTTCAAACATTTCAGCAGTTTTGTTTTAGAATTGATATAATACATGAAATCAGAAATATAAATTAATTTTATATTATGAAACTATGTTGCTTCAGAATTAGGGGAAGTTTGATTTCATGTGGATATTTATGTATTGTACTATGCTTTATTTTGTAGACAGGTCCTGTTCCTTCTTGTTGCCAAAATGGGAAAACCACATTTTAAGTCAACTTGGTGACTTAGGCTGGGCAAGCAAAAAGGAGCAAGTCAGTGATGGGTTCCTACCAGTTCAGACCAGTTCAGATGAACCGATAGTGGTTTGCTGGCCTGGGTTGCCAGAACCTGCAGCGACCCAGGCCTGCCATGCCTCCGAACTGGTTCCCCGGTCAGCATGGCATGTTTCCCCCCCCCATTTTTTAATGTTCTACGCATGCGCAGACCTATTTATAGGCAACTGTGCACACGAGCGAAGCACACATATGCAAAAGTGTGTGTGCACCAAACTGGCAACCCACCCCTGGAGCAAGAGGAAGCAAAATGAAGCAAAAGCGGGGGCTGAGATAATATTTACAATTCATTGAGCATTCGGGAAGTGGAAGAACCTTATTCAAATGGCATTGAATTGGCAATCAGAGTTAAACATTTTAAAAAGTTACAGCCATAATGCTTAGACATGAAAAATAGGGTTCAAAGGGACTTAGAAAGGGACAGAAATATATAACTAAATGTCTACCTAATGGGGAAATTTCTGCTTAAACAGAGACAACTGGAAGATAAAGGGCATGAAAATAATACATCTCCCGAATCTGTGTAGAAAAAGGATGATACAAAACTCAACAGCATCTTTCAGCACTAAGTCCAGGTACAATGCTTGGGCAGACAAAGGGAGACTCTGACTTGCTTTGTAGAAAGCCGAGCTTTGTACAAAGCCATGCTTTGTAGAAAACTGAGCAGAGATGGAAGAAGAAATAACCTCTTGGGGTAATGGGTTTTCTTACTTTTTATCAAAATCATCTTCTCATGAACCCCTTAGTTCTACCTGGATTTCATAGTGATGCAGGGATTTCCTGTATTGGAAAATTTATGAAAGATCCTTTAAAGTAGTCACTGTATGGTATCCCACCTCAATTTACATGTACTTAACAGTATTTGATTATTTTATCCTTCCTGGCAGAATTCCTGCTGGATTTAGCTTTGAACCAATTTGTTTTTCTTTTGTTTCAATTAATGAACATTCTCCCATAGGTAAATGCTCTCTCTTGTCTGCTTATTAATGAAGCCTGAGCTCAATTCTCTTCTTTCAAATATTCTTAAATCTCTGGGTGTTCATCTGAGGCTATCATCTCCCTTGATCAGGGTTTATATGTTAGAGTTGCTAATGCACTATAAAACTAATAATCCCTAATACCTGAGAATATTAAAGGTAAAGAGTGTTAGCATACTGTTGGTTTGGTTGGCTAATGAGGCTTTGGTGAGCATTTGCTGTGCTGAGTTCATCCTTGACACAAGGTGGTCTGTTGTCTCCTTAAGAAACCACCTCTGGTCCTAAATGTTTGAATAAATGTTCTGTCTCAGCCTCCTTTCTTAGGGAAGATTATGAGAAGAAGCTTACATTACAATTTCAGCGAGACCTAGATAGCATGGATAATCTAGACCCTTCCAATTGAGATGCCAGGTCAGGGAATTGGATCAAAATGGCATTGATTACACATATGGATGATGATCTCTAGCAAATATGGGATGTGTGTGATGTGTCCATACTAGCTCTTGATCTCAGCGGTTTTAAATACTATTGATTGAAATACTGAGCAAGCTCAGGGAATTAGGACACACAGTGCTCTAGTCCTTACCCCAGGGCCAGTTCCATTCATGTTAAGCTGCAGATTTATCACCAAAATGGGTTCTGCTGACTTACAGAAGGTACATAGTACTTTAACTCACCAGAGGGGAAAGCCCTAAGATTTATGATGTTTATGATGACATCAAGCAAGGGCCACTTAGAGAATGACACAAATGCTGCATGAAGACGTTTGGGAGGTGAAAATAGTAGTGGTGTAGTAGTGCCTTGTGTTCCTGTATTTAGATCATTTTAGCTGTAGTTTATCTAACAAATAACATTAGATTGGAAAATTAATTCTTTTTGTAAAATCTAAATTGTTTAACCAGCAATGCCTTGTTCAATAGTTTTCTTCTTTGGTGAATGGACTTTTTTATTGCTTTGGATTGCTTTGGCACAGAGTAGGAAAATCAGGCAAACTCAATTTATGCATAGTAAACCTAAAAAAGAACTGAGCTTGTCGATCAGAAAGGTCGGCAGTTCAGCGGTTTCAATCCCTAGTGCCGTGTAACGGAGTGAGGTCCTGTTACTTGTCCCAGCTTCTGCCAACCTAGCAGTTCGAAAGCATGTAAAAATGCAAGTAGAAAAATAGGGATCACTTTTAGTGTAAAGGTAACAGCGTTCCGTGTGCCTTCGGCGTTTAGTCATGCCGGCCACATGACCATGGAGACATTTTTGGACAGTGCTGGCTCTTTGGCTTTTAAATGGAGATGAGCACCTCCCCCTAGAGTCAGGAACGACTAGCACATATGTGCGAGGGGAACCTTTACCTTTACCTTAAACCTAAAAAAAGAAAACAATAACCAAATTAGGTCCCCATCTTCTTTCATTTCTGCAGAATTCAGTTCTCTGAATGTGATTTTAGATTCAATAGGCTTAGTACTAAATTACTAAGTCTGTAAGGAAAGACTGGATTCTAATTCACCTCATTTACTAACTAAGCATTTGATAACCTTGCCAACATTCTCAATTTCTCAACCCAAAACTGAACATAAAGGCTGCTAAATATCCGTAGGGCATTTCTCTGATCTGCGGACCACATATCTGAATCTCAAAATGCATAGGAAAGGAGAGGCCAAACCTCACTTAGCTTTATAAAATGTCTCCTCAAACAGAGTTTGACACCATTTATAATCATTTGAAGTTTGCAAAGCAGAATTAATGAAGTGGTGACTGAGATGATCATCTGGAGAGAGCCTGAAGAAAAATGAAACTGAATAAACAGATGGGTTTCCTTGTTTTGTAAATGTAACGAAAGCTGCTTTGTAAACTCCTTGTTAATACAGAAGTTGTAATTTCCAAGTCCTGAAACTCCACCCACATCCACTTAGTATTAGCTCACCTGGAATATTTGTATACAGAACATGGGCAGTAACAAATGAGAAGAATGTATTGAGACCAAAAACCTGTAAGACTGGAAACTTCCATTGTAGTTAGCTTACTACGTATATCCTGTATCTATCTGTATCTGGAAGTAAGGACGTTAAAAAATTTAAAAACAGGTCTTTGGCATATAGCTAATAACTGTTGGATCAGGAATGTTAGTTAACTAGGTTCAAAAATTGTACCTTTTAGAAACTTATAAGCAAGTCAATTCTTTCAGCCTAACATACCTCACAAGATTGTGGCGTAGCCAAAATATGATAATTGTAGTGTATGCGCACCTAAGTAGAGCTAGTTCAACAAGAAGAATCTAAACAAAGGCAGCAGATGGAACCATTCTCTGTGACTCCATATTGTACCATCAAAGGAAATATGGAGAAAGATGGGACAATAAAACCTGTCTTTTACACACCTTTGCTGTCTGTAATCAGTCAGCAGGGCAAGAGAGCAAAATAGTTTCACTAGAAGTCAGAAATAGGAATGCGGATCTCAAGGAACTTGTTTGATGTGAGGAAATTAAAATGCATATATGGTTTGTATAAAAGTTTAGATGAACCACATCGCAACTCTTGTTGTCACTTAAAAAAAACTATTTGAGAACATTTGGAGTGTTTACTAAAATTTATTGTCATGGCCTAGGGATTGGCACAGTGTATTAATAAAGTCACTGCTAAGAATGTATTTATTTAAATTATACACAAGAATAATTTCCACACTTCAATCCCGTCAAAATTATAGTCAGGTAAGGCCCTGTTTAGGGTTTCTTTGTTTGTTTTTTAAATCAGTCAAGGCTGCGATCTGAATATAAGTTATCATTAGATTTTTCTTTCTTTAAGGGTCAGGCTTTCTGTATGCAGATTCTATTACAATGGTTCTTTTATCAGCTGAAAAGCAGGAATAAAAATGTTAATGTTGCAGGTTTTTGTTTTGTATTTTATTGAATATCTTAACCGTTCTAAGTATCGTGCAATATTATTGACATGTTATCATGATCATGTACCGTTCTATTGAAGAATTTTGTCTTTATTATCAGATGGTAATAGGTTTGCTATAAATGGTAAGCACATGTAAATTACAGTTATAAATCCACTGAGAACTAATATGGCTTTATGCTGTTTATTTTCCTTAACTGGTTTTAGCAAAAAGCACAAAAATATAAGTTTTCTGCACATAAAGGGTGGCTAATGCTGAACCCTATTACAAAATCTAATCAACTGAGAGGAAAGATAGGTAAAAGTAGATTCAATTATTCTTGTTCAATTCCAAAGTAACAAGTTTTCATGAGTATAATTGTTGCTACGCAAAACTGCACAGATGCACAAAAACAAAACCATCACACTATTCCCTTTTGGATTAAGCATATAGTGCCAAATACAGAGAAAGAAAAAGAGTTCTGCACCAAAGAAGATAAAGGCCTGAGAAAGAAAAAGTAAAGGAAACATATCTAGACATTCCTTTTTATTATCATACCTTGCAAACTTTTCAAATTGTCCATTGCTTCCACCGCATCCATATGCCATTCCATATAGTCCTCCCAGATATTTAATATCATCAGTCACCTCAAATCATCTTGGTAAAGGAGGACCTGTCTGTCCTACACATTGTTCATGTAAGCTACCTTTTAGAAGGGAGAAATATGGAATCAGAAAATTTTAAATAGGGATATGGAAGTTTTGAGATGTGATGGCTGTTATGGAGTTGTTCATAAAACAAAAAAAATCTATAACGGTATTTTTTATCTTTGTTTCCCCAAGATCTCTTTATTCCAAGATCTTTTCCTAAGTCGCTTAGGTTGCACTTGCAAGGCAAGTGGATGCGTGTGCATGAAAAACAGGGTGGCAATGGTAGCGGCTTTTTTGATGACCTCCAGTAGTTTTTGGTAGCCAGCCGCTGCAGTCACAAAGCAGCTCTCAAAGAAGCAACGGCTGGGAGGCTTCTTTGCCAATCACTTCCCAGAAGCAGTGGCTGGCTAGGGGGCGCCAAAAACTACCAGAGGACAGCTTGCCTTCCAGAGTCCAGACCAGCCGCCACGGGAGAAAGGTAAGCAGCCCGAACAAAAAGGCAGTGGGAAGGGAGGAAGTGGGGCTAGGGCTGAGGCCACTGAAGGAGGAGAAACTGGGTGACACATGTGACTGGTGCAGGGAGAGTGGGCGGCAGCTCCTGGGCAAGGCCGGAGTCAAGGGAATGGCGCATTTTCCAACCCGGCCATGGCGGGTGGCGACTCTGGGGCCTTGGGGAATGTCGCATTCCTGGGGGCCTGGCCCCCAATTCAAGGTGAGCCGAGCGGCATGCTTACTTACCTTTGGGGAGCTGAACAGAGCGGGTGAGGCATGTAGCTGGATTGTACGGCGAAGCAAAGGCAATATATATAGGAATATGATGGGCGGGGCAAGCAAGCGAGTGTCCAGTGGGCAGGTGGGGTGAACGAGTGTTGTGTGGGCAAGCGGGGTGAGCAAGCATTGAGCAGGCAGGCAGGGTGAGCAAGTGGCGCCTGGGAGATCAGTTCGGGGGCATAGCCAGCCAGCGGTCGCTACCAGTTCGGCGACCCACGCCAAATTTCTGCTTCTGATTCACGCGAACTGGTGCGAACCAGCTGAATACCACCTCTGATTTTAACATTTCTTTTGTTACCTTATCTCTCATTAACCTGTAACCTTGCTAGCACAGCACTTATAACTTCCTTTCTACTTTTTGTGGTGGGGTGTGTGTGGAGGAACCTTTAACATTTACACCATTAATTTAAATTCCACTCCAACCTATTACTATTATTTCTATATCAATCTCTAAAATTCTTCTTCCATCATTTTCTCCTGTTGGTTTCATCCCATATTATTTCTTCACTTTATTTTAATGCTGATTACTTTGGAAACTCCAAAGAAGGTAATATTTCTAGCTGACGGTTGAACTGTGGAGTCCTTGGTGCTCTTTGAGCTTTTTTGTTTGTTGCAAATGTTTAATTACTGAACTAGGTAACATCCTCAGTGCTGCATCTTCTCCAAACTTTACAAGTTCCTTGCTTAGCTGTCTTCATCCACTTCCAAAACAATTTTCTATTTCCATCAAAATTGTTCTGTATTTTCTTTGCCTCATCTTATCTTAACTATTCCATGTTCTTTTTCTTTTTTATATTCTTTGCCTCTATCCTTTCTTCTCTATACATCTTACACATAGATTATTCGTATCCGTGTTTTTACAATATTCTCTTGTGACACTTTTTCTTCTGTAGCCTCTGTCATGTCTTCATCCATCAAGCATTCCTTTTCATATTTCTATCAGCAGAACTTCACATACTGTTGTGGCTCACTCTAACATAATTCCCCCCTTCTTTTCCAAGCAGTTCTGCATTCTTTTCTCTCATTCTATTGGTACAGCAGTCTGGTTTCTAATACTTATTCATGCAGGACTTTTAGTTGTCTTCCCGGAGTCATTTTGCATTCATTCTTGTTTCTTTAATGTATTTTTCCTCCAGCTTTGCTATTGAAACTGCCAATATATTTTCTGTCCCGTCCGTATTCAGAATCTCTCATAGTCTTTACAAATTCTCTCATCTTTCATCATAGTCATATCAGTCATGCTTTTAGATTTGTATTCATTCTTTTTTCATATGTGCAGTTAAATAGACTTACATTTAATCCACATGTTCAAAACAAAATGTCCTTTTTGTCAAAAAAAAAATGCTAAGGAGTCACCTCACCATTCTCTTTCACTTCTGGGTCTCCAAATGGCCCAATCAACTTTTCTATAATCTTTTGTGTTATTCCTAACCATCCATTTGTTTTATTCAGACCGTTGAGATGTTTGTATCAATACTCATATTTAATTCTTCCATTATCATCATTCACTGGAGGGTAACATGCAACTATCATCAATCTAATGAACTAATGGATTGCTACTTTCATAAGGATGAATTTGTACTCTCTGACATACATTCTAGCGCTTTCATTCTGAAACATATTCACCATCAGGTACGTGCAGTCAGAGGAGGCAGGGGAGGCAGAGCCTCACCACTGTCATCATGAAAAGAAAAAAAAAGTGTAAAAGGAAAAAGGCTGAGGTAGTTGCTGTCAGAGTCACAGTGGACGACTCTGCTTAGTGCTTAACTGTGTAAAAAAGCCTCTAAAAAAGTGCCCTCTACAGTGGGCAGCAGGAGAATGAGGTGCCTCATTTAGTCTGACTTTATGATCACTCGAACAGAGCTAAGCAAGGGTTAAAAGCCGAAACATTCCTTATGTAGATGAGGCACGTCGTCCTCCTGCCTCCTGTAGAGGTCGTTTTTAGAGGCTTTTTAGAGGCTCTGGGAGCAACTAGCTCAGTCTGGCCTCAGAGCTCATGCCTTTTTCCTTTTACATTCAAAAAGTTTGATTGCATGCAGAGCCACGTTGCCTTTTCAAACACATACACACACACACACACACACACACACACACACACACACACACACACACACACACAGAGCTGGATAAAAGTATATAAGCCCAGCTTCACTGATTACAAGTTTGAAAAGGCAACGTGGCTCCACCTGCAATCAAAGGCTCGGATCGGAAGGCAGCAGGGGAATGGGGAGGGGGCTATGGCAGAAGAACTGCTTTCAGTCCTTTGGAATGACCTCCCCGTGGAGATTCGCACCCTCACCACCGTCCAGACCTTCCGCACAGCCCTTAGGATCTGGCTATCCTGTCAGGCCTGGGGATAAGATTCTAATTCGCCCCACCCGAATGTTGAATGAAAGTTGCGTTTTATTGCTTTATTTTTTATTTATGCACTGTCTTATGTTTTTGTTTTACACTCCCCTTCCCATGTATTGTAAGCCGCCCTGAGTCCCCTCAGGGAAAAGGGCGGCCTATAAATCATAAATAAAATCCTAAATCCTAAAAAGCCATTGGAAAATATATCCAATCCAACTTCTGTGTTTGTATTTGTTTGAGAGTGAGTGAGTGAGAGGGATCCAACTTCTCTATGTGCATGTGTCTGTTTGAGGGGGGGGGAGGGAGAGAGGGAGGAAGGAGGAGGAGGGAGAAGAAAAAGAATGAAGGAAAACTTATTTCACAAAGGAAAAAAAATGCTGTCGCTTTAAATCAGAACTGAGCATGCCTGGCTGTGGAATTCTGGGAGTTGAAGTCCACAAGTCTAAAAAAAATTGAAACCCCTGTGTCAGTGCCTCACCAGCCATAAACCTCACCACACATCACTGTTCACCATACTTCACATGCCATGATCTTCTACAAATAGAACCACAGATATTTATCTCTGCTCCCAATCATGGCTTTGGTCAATTAAGATTTTTATGTAATGCTTTGTAATAAAACAGTGAAGATATAAACTTGGCCATCAACCTTATTAACATCCTATGCAAATATTCAAACACTGTATCTCTTCCTTTTGGGATGTCACTTTCTATATAACTGTGCCAGTGGTAACCATGCTATGCAGTTTTTGAATATTTTTTTATCCCAAAACTGGTAACCCCCCCCTCCCGCAGTACCCTTCTGCAGCACAGAGTTTGTATGCTGGATGGTGGCAGCGTTGTAGATACAGCATCAGAAAGGACGGGTGGGTTCCGGCCACCATTACTACTGGTTCAGTAGTAATGGGGTGTGTGTGTGTGCATTTTCATTTAAAATGATCCATGCATTTGCACAACATTACAAAATGAATAAAAATTACATTTTTTGAATGAAGATTGTTCTGCACATGTGCAGAACCAAAAATCAAGATGGCGCCACCATGAACCGGTACGGTCACGTGTCCGCTGAAGTTACTATCTATTCGGCTGAACTGGACCAAATAGGTAGGAATCCACCTCTGGAAAGGAGGGACAACAATTCTGTTCTATATGCAACATAGTAGGTCTTGACTAATCAACTAGGTAATCCCTTTGTATGTTTGAAGTTATACAGGGAATCTGGCAAATTATCTGGCAATTGATCAGCAAAAGTCAGCATCCCTCATTCTGTTTGAAACCTTATGATGAGGAAAAGCAGGAGTGTTAAATCTGCCCTGACACCATTTCAGACTTGCAAATTAACTTCCTTTTATTCATTCTTACTTAGAATCAAGGTTAAATGCTGAGTCTAGGAATCTGAAGACTGTGCTTTACCTATTGTGGTCACTCCCTTTTAGTTCGTTCATTAGGAAGAAACTGACCTTACACTTAGAAACTTGAATCTGTCACTAGTCCTTTTATGTGAGGATGGAATTTATTATTAACTAAAAAATATATAGTAATAACATGTTATTTTCTTTCCTTTTTTCTTAGTCCACAAGCAAATAATGGGAATTAGTCCTAAGTGATTGTGGGATGAATATCCATTTCAAAGCTGTTTCAGATATGATTCTGGAATTGAAATATTCTTCCTTGCTCTGATTAGTGTATTAAGCTGAGACCTAAACAGGAAGCATATCTCTCTTTGGGATCCTGTAATTCCTTAGCAGCATCCTGTATCACTTGTCATTTGATACTTTGCCAGGTTGGGCTTGGAAGACTATTCCTAGATGCTGTTTTTGGTTTATTTTATTACTATTTTTCCCTAGGCTAATATACCACTTCAAAACCAACTGACTTTGAAAGGCTTTCATTTTCACATCAGTAATTGCATTAGAGAGCCAGTGTGGTATAGTACTTGAGGCACTAGGCTAGACCAGGAGACCATGACTTCTATTCCTACCTTAGACACGAAACCAGCTAGATGACTTTGGGTCACTCCCTCACGCTAATAAGAAAGCAAAGGCAAACCATTTCCAAAAAAAAAAGTGCCAAGAAAACTAAAGGAACTACGGTAATCCAGACAGTTGCCAAAAATCAAAATTGATTTGAGATTTTTTTTTTAAATTACATTAAATAAAATACAGCCATTATTATTTGTTATCTTTAGTCTGAAAAACAAAGAATGACGCAGTTAACAATAATTGAAATTCATTTGGGAATATCATGGCAGTTAAGTATACGAGAATTGATTTATTTGTTATCATGAGCAATCATGTGATTGTTTCATTTTTGACTTGTGTTGTATAACCTCAACTCAATTGTGGCTTATTCAGCAAATCATGACAAACTAAATCATACCTTAATACAATGTGTGAACCCAACCAATAGGAATGGAAACTTTAGCAGCAAGCAATAATTTCTGAAAAGTGTTCTTGTAAATATTCAGTCATAAATCTTGTTCCATCAGTCTCTGCTCCTCAGTCTGTAAGTACAGTACTTTTGAAAGAATACCAGGTTGCATCTAGAATCCAACAAGCAAGAGCAGCTATTTTTCAGAAATTATTATGTCAATTACTTGAATTATTTTCCATTCTAAACATGTGAATGTTGATCAGATGGCCATTTCTGATATCGGAAATTGTGTCTCCAAATCGTCAGAGATTAAGAGCCATAGAGTTGTTAAACTTAATTTACAATTTCAACAATTCCTGCTTTCATTTGTATTACCATGCAACTTTAGAAAACAATGTTCAAACTGTGGGCCATTTGTAACCAATATTCTAGGAGACTTTTTGGTAGAACCTGGCTCGAAGTAATTGAAGAGCTAGGCTATTTGTTGTATTATAACTTTTAATATATCTAGGTGTTATATGAAAATTGTATGGTTTAGGATAAAAGACTAATCCAGATTGGGACTGTGATTTCTGGAAGTAGAAGTTTAGCTCTTTTCATATAGTATAGTCCTATTGAAGCTAGGGACATTAAAAGCATGAAATTGTGGCTAAATTAGAAAAAAAAAAGAAATTTGGTTAAATCCAACCAAATATTAGAGAGGAAAAAAGGTAAAAAAAGAATCTCCCCCCATATGGCACTTCCAAGGTAATCTAAGCTAATAAAGGGAGAACATTAATTTACAAAGGATCAGTCCCATGTGTTCATTTACGTAGGCAATGACTAAAGATGGAACCCTCTGTAAAGTAGGATCACCTTTGGAAATTTCTCTTCAGAAAAACTACATTTTATTCTTATAATACCTGGAAGAGATATGGTTTATTTTCCCAGGCAATTAACAATTGCATGCTGTTTGAATTTGTGTGATCTTGAGTCTATCCCTCTGTTTATGCAGCCTAGAACTGTGTTGGCTTTTTTGGCAGTGCTACACACTGCTGGCTCATTTAAATGGTTGTCCACAAGGACTCCAAGATCCCTCTCACAGTTACTACTATTGAGCAAGATACCACATGTACTGTACCTGTGCATTTTGTTTTTCTTGCCTAAATGTAGAACCTTTTTTCACCATTGAATTTCATTTTGTTAGCCCAATGTTCAAGTTTGTCAAGATCCTTCTGTATCTTAAGCCTGTCTTCTGGAGCGTTGGCTATTCCTGCCATCTTGGTGTCATCTGCAAATTTGACGAGTTCCACATTTATCCTCTCATCCAAATCACTGATGAAGATGTTGATGAGTACCGGGCCTAAAACAAGAGCTTTGGAGTACTCCATTGCATACTTCTCTCCATGTAGGTGCAGTTCCTTGAGGACTACACGTTGAGTGCAGTTGGCCAGCCAGTTATGAATCCATCTGGTGGTGATGCTGTCTAACCCACATTTTTCTACTTTATCTAGTAAATATCTTTTATCTTTTAAAAGATAATTATTTTTAATACTTTCACCTGTTCTTTCATTTTGGACCAAGTTGTTCAATTTTAGACCCTGAATTTTATTATAGATCTATAACATATTAATATGTGTTATTTCACATATCTGGAAACTTTATTTTTCTTTCTGCTGTTTTGGAGTCTTGGCCATTTGTCACAATAGCAGTTTCAATCCTTTCCTAAGTGTGACTTCTAAAATTTAAATGACCTAGAGATGATTTTTTAAAACCTATTTGAAAGTTTGAATTTGCTCCCAATAAATGCATACAATAAAGGATGTTGTGCTGTATAGCCAACATTGTTTTGGGCAAGCAGAACCATATACCATGCATTATTAACTCATTTGTGAAGTTGCAAGAAGGCTTACTTGTATTCAGTTTAGTTTCAAACTGAGATATAACAACAACTTATAACTTATAAAAATTGTGATATTGTATTCTTAAGTCAATGTTTATTTTTTAATTATATATTTTTTAAAATGGCACATTAATTTTTCAGGACTATTTTTACTACCATGTTTGTTCAATTGGTATAAAATAATGCATATATTCACAAGTCTGTGACTAAAAAGCTGTTTGATTATTTTCATCTAATTTCCATGTATTTTGGTGTGCTGAAAACAAATAAAATATTGAAAAAAACTCTTAGACAGCATGATTTGCCACAACATGCAAAATTGTCTTCAAATTTATCAAAAAAATTTAAAATTTTGGTATTTTTTTATATTATGGGTTTTTAACCAAATTTAAAGTCCAAATTACTATTAATTAATTCACATAAGTGCATTTAAGATATAAAATGCAAAAAAAAAAAACCTTAAAGGATTTGTCCGAGTTATGTAAAAAAAATAGCACTGTAAATCTGATGGTCAGCAACATATACATAAGCTAAGCAAGCTTTAAATCTGTGCTTCTAATGGTAGAAGGGGTTAATCTTTCCTGAAGAATCCAGTGGGAGGGAGACACAGGGCAGATAGCAGCATCTCCGGTCAGTGCAGGGGGCATGGCCAGCACTGTGACATCTCATGTACAGACACAGAGCTGCTCTCTCCTGCATGCCACACTTGTGCACGAATCATCATCAGGTTCTTGGTTCTAGGCTGTTCACACTTTTTCATCGTAATTCATGTTAGCTCGTCATTCTTCAACCATTATGTTATGGTTCTGCGAAAGTGTATTAATTTGCCAGACAGTTTCTGTTTCATCTGTGGTGAATATACAGTGTTGAAGCAACAGCAGAATATTACAGACTTTGTGAAAAAAGTATACTTTGCATACTTTGGACTAAAAATTGGAGATCAAGATAAAGTTTGGGCGCCTCATAAAGTGTGCAAACGGTGTGTTGAGGCCCTCCGAAACTGGTTCAAGGGTAAGAAAAAATCTTTCCGTTATGGGATTCCTATGGCATGGCGAGAGCAAAAGAACCATAGTGATGACTGTGACTTTTGTTCATGCGATGTGAAAGGGTTTAATTCCAAATGAAAGCATTCCATTTCATACCCCAATCTTCACTCAGCAATTCGTCCCATCCCCTATGGGCACAGATATCCCCTGCTACCTTGGAAGAGATACCTAGCTCCAATGAAGGTGAAGTCATACCTGAACCAGATGATGAATCAAGTTCTGACTTTGAAGATGATATAAGACCAAAATTGTTTTCTCAGGAGGAGATGAATGATTTGGTAAGAGACTTGAATCTTCCCAAAGATGCCGCTGAGTTACTCGGATCAAGGTTGAAAAGCAGGAATTTATTGTTGCCAGGAGTGTCATCTTCATGGTTCAGACATAGTGAAAAGGAGTTCGTTACTTACTTCGCCCAGGAAGACAAGTTGGTTTATTGCATTGATGTCGAAGGTCTGATGGGTCAATTTAAAATCCAATATGATTCAGAGCAATGGGGTCTTTTTAAAGATTCTTCAAAAAGAAGTCTCAAAGCAGTTTTACTCCACAATGGTTTTTACGCTTCCATACCTGTAGGTCATTCCGTACACTTGAAGGAAACTTACAAGAACTTGGAATTGGTTCTTCGTAAACTTAAATATGAAGACCATGGTTGGCAAGTGTGTGGGGACTTGAAGGTCTTGTGCATGCTGCTCGGGCAATAAGTTGGGTATACCAAATACCCTTGTTTTCTGTGTCTATGAGACAGTCAAGAACGACAAAATCACTGAACCAAGAAGAGTTGGCAGCCGAGGGTGCTAACAGTCAGTGAAAAAAATGTCCTCCGAGAAACTTTGATATCTTCCCATAAAGTTCTTCTATCACCTCTCCACATAAAATAGGGATTGATGAAGCAATAGGGATTCCAAGAGATGGAGAATGCTTCAAATACTTGGTCATCAAGTTTCCATGCCTGTCGGAGGCAAAATTGAAGGAAGGTATGTTCGTAAGACCAGACATTAGAAGGCTTATAGTTGATCAAGAGTTTATCAATACCATGACGGATCCTCAAAAACAAGGGTGGATTGCATTTAAAGAAGTCATACAGAAATTTTTAGGCAATAACAAATATCCTCACTACAAAAAGATTATCGGAAGAATGCTGAAAGCATTTCAAGCTTTAGGTTGCCTGATGAGTTTGAAAGTGCATTTCCTCCAGTACCATCTTCACTACTTTCCCGAAAATTTGGGAGCTGTGAGTGAGGAACAAGGTGAACGATTCTACCAAGACATTAAAGAGATGGAAAGGAGATACCAGGGAAAATGGAGCATTACAATAATGGCAGACTACTGTTGGATGCTTCAGAGAGACATTCCAGATGCTACTCACAAGCGTAAATGCACCAAGAGGAACCTCACAAGGAAGAAGAATTGGATTTAGTGTGTGTAGGTGAGCTCATTTCAGTTCAAAAAAGAATTTTCATGAAAATATTGTAATAAAACTTTAATTTTATAAGTCTATTTCCATTTATTTTGAGGTATTGCCTTATTTAACATAGTTACCTAAATTGTCAGGAAACGTGATGTCCTATGACAAAATGGAATCATTTTCGGATTCAGCACACCCAAAAACATAAAGATTACGTGGAATAACCAAAACAGCTCTTGAAAAATTTTTGGGGGGAGACCTGTGATGTTTCTGAGTTGATAAATCCCTATTTATATAATATTAATTGGACAAATACATATAAACAAAGATGAATGCAGGAGCACATTTTATTCTACCCAATCTTATTCATAAAGGTGTTACAAGTCAATATCTATGGAAGGCTTAGTAGGAATCCAATTTATACTACAACAGCACTGTGCTGTATTTATCCCAATAGTTTTCTGACAATTTCTTTGAGCATGCTTTTTATGAAAAACAACTGGGTCACTAGGAGTTTGACAACAAATAAATTTATCAAACAAATCAATAAAAAAAAAATCTAAAACCCCTCTTCTCTCAGTACCATTTTTGCCATGGACAGAACCTACATTTTATGACCATGCTAAGGATGATGGGATCTGCCACCAACTATTGGCCATTTGACACTTTGTGGGCAGACTCCCTCCCCTGGGAGGGAGTCACTGGGATCTTCCTTCTGTGACCATTTAATCTTCAGCTACAAAAGAGAGCAAACCCTTGGCTTCTGAACAAATATCTGTGTAATGTTTGATCAGTGCATTGGAAAGGACCAGTCAGGTGTTAACATGCATTTGTTAGATACATGGAGATAGGTATAAATAGTTTAGCATATTTTTGGAAAAAAAATGGTAGATGTGTGTTTAAAAAAACAAGGCTAACATGCTCTGATGAAAGCTCTAGTCCTGGAGAGAGAGGGAGTGCAAGAATACTTTTGAAATATGTGCAAGAGTAATAAAGAGGCAGAACCACTCACACCATCAGAACCTGAAGATGAGCTTGATTCAGATTTCACAAATCTCAACACGACTGCCTTAGAAAACAAGAGCAATTGCCTTGCCTCCCTCATCCGTTGCAGAACTGAGCCCAATTATCAATGTGGCCATCATACGTAGTTTGGGAAAGTCAAGCATATGTGACCTATAACTTTGTATGAGCATACAAAGAACAAGCTAACAGCTCACTAATACTGAAAATACGTAAATAGCAAAAACAAATGGAATGGAAATGGATTCCTAAAAAATAAAGAATCAGTAGAGGACAAAGAATCTAGTGACTAGATTCTAGTCAATAGACTGCATATAAATATGTCTTGACTGTAGGTGATGCATTAAAATGTTCCTCCTTTAATTCAGTTCTATATTTCAAAGACTTTTCAAAAACAAAAATAGCCTGACATTTATCAAACATGCCTATCACAATCTTTTTATTGCCCCCTCCATTGATGAACGATCGTTTTATCATTAGTCTTTGATCTTTAACGGCTCATTCACTTGGGTTTATATTCGTGACCGCCCCCTCACAAACTTGTACTGGGATACGAGGGGCCTCTTAAAATGGGACCACAGGTAGAGTGCAGAAGGGATTCAGCAGCGGGTTACAGGAGAAGATGGGGTCGGAGTGGAGTCGTCCCCGGCCAGGTACTAACGGTAGTAATAAGTGACCGTTGGCCTGACAGTTGGGGCTGCTCGCGGCTTGGCTGTTGGCCATCGAATCGGGCCGCGTGATCTCCCGACATCTGTACCGGCTCTCGCTAGGGCGGAGGGAGAGGACGGCCAGGGGAATCCCTCTCTTCCTCTCTCACTTACTCACTCTGTGCCTGGGGCGCGCGCAGCGTGTCTTTTGTGTTTGTACACACGGAGGCGGCCGCGGGAAACCGAGAGTGGGTGGGGAAGAGAGCTGGTGGGCGTGGCCTCTCCTTCCCTCCATTGTGCGCCATTGGCGGTCTCCGGGGGAGGAGGCGTTGCCTGGGCGGTCGGGGGGCGTAGCTAAGCAGCGGAGTCGGCCTTCGCGAGTCAGCCATCTTTCAATTGTGCTCTCATCCGCCGTCGCCCGCAGCAGCTTCAGCACCTCCTCCTCCTCCTCCTCCTTCCTTGCCTGCTCGGCAGCCGCGCTCAGCGTAAGCGGACGGGGGTAAGTCTTCAGCCTCCTTTACCGGACCCCCCCAGACCCCCGCTCGGCCGAGGACCCCTCCGAGCCGTCCCCTGGCTTCCCTGGCAAACTTCTGGGAGCGAGAACCGCTGTTGGGAGACCGGAGAGTCCCTTTATCTCTCCGCCTTCCCGAGTACGGCGGAGAAGCTCGGGCAGCTCCTTCCCTTTGGACCCCCCCGGCCCCACTTTGCTTGGCCGTTGCCCCCTTCTTTTGCCCTCGCCCTCCCCCAAACCTTCACTATCCTTCTCCCCGCTCCCTCGCCGACCCCCTCGCCCCATCGCCGCCCTCGATAGGAGCCGGGAAACGGCTGCAAACGGAAGCCCGTTGCCAGCCCCGGGAAACTCCTTTGCCTGCCTTCCCCTCTTCCCCACAGTTGTTGCTCAGCTTCACCATCTTGTCTCTTTTCTCTGGTCACCGACCATATTTTTTTCCCTATTGCATAAAAAACAATTCGGTGGGGGAGAAATGTGCCCAGGGAAGCCTTCGCACCCGGGGAGATTTTGGGGGGGTCCGTCCAAACTTTTCCTCTCTCCCCTTAGCCTGCCGGATCCCAGCTAGTTTTTGCGGGGTTTGGAGAAGGTATTGTGATGCTGCTGTTTTATTTTATTTTCCACCCCCCTCCCGTCTCTTTCTCTCCCTGCAAAGGGAGTAACTGGGCTGCCTTTGGCGATTGTTTCCATTTTGTTGGGGCTGAGTTTGCCAGCGAGAGGCGCTTGGGAGCGAGGCAGCCGTAGGACTGGCACTTTACACAGGCAGAGGCAGCACCGAAGAGGCGGCAGCACCCCCCCACCCCACCCCTCAAAAAGTTCGCTCGTTGCTTTCTGGCTTCCTAACCTCTGACTTGGCTTTTCCTTTTGTGGCCGGGCTCTCGGGCGCCTTCCGTTTGAATTCCCTTCGCCCGCCCGGCCGAAGGCAGCGATGGTTTTTTTGCAGCAGCAGAAGCTGTCAGCCCGGGCTTGTTGCCCCTGCTTTAATGCGGACGTTTGCCCTTCTTTTACTCCGATCAAGCTACCCGTCAGTTGCACGTCCCCCGATGTCTTCTGCAATGGGGGACACTTTTTTTTCGTCCTCGCCAAGGGGAAAAGAGGGGGGGGGGATCGAGGTGTTGCTATTAGGTTGGAGGCACCTTGGCTGCATCTCAAATTTGGAGCGCCGGGCAAAGGGCTTTTTAATCATCTGCTGAAATCTTTAGGCGAATAGATTTGCCGCTTAAATACAATTAAAGCGCGAACTCCCACCGACATTTTATCATCCAATTTAGGACTTGTAGGGAAGGCTTTTTTTTTTTTGAACGTTGCAAGCCGATAGCCGGAGTGTCAGGCAGGCTGCAGAAGTCTGCTATTTGGATTGGCAATCGAAGGTGTGGATCTGCACGGTTTTAATTGTTTTAAGGTTTCCGGGGATTCTTTACATCTATTTTTGTGCGTGGAAAAAGCGAATCAAATGGCATTTTCGGCGGATATTTTTCGAGCGGCTGCCTTGTTCTAATGTGGTGATCGCGTGGGTGACTTCTTGCTGATAGGTATAAGGAAGAGAAGTTCGCGGGAACATGGCTCGTACCAAGCAAACTGCCCGCAAATCCACCGGGGGGAAAGCGCCCAGGAAGCAACTCGCGACAAAAGCCGCTCGGAAGAGTGCGCCCTCTACCGGCGGGGTCAAGAAACCTCATCGCTACAGGTATAAAAATTACCGGAAGAAAGTATTACGATCTGATCGCCCCGTAACGACGCGGAAATATTTATCGAAACGCAGTTTTTTTGCTCGAGGGGGGGAAAAGATCACAGTTTACGGTTTCTTGGATCGAGTCAAGATTATTTCATCAGAGTCGTTATTTTTTAATGCAAAAAAATTATACTCGACTCATAAAATATTTTGAACGAAACCAGTGGAATAACTAGTAATAATAATGGGCTATTTTATTAATTAAAACAAATTTAAAATAGAATCGTAAAAAATGCAGCTTTAATATTAATCTAAGAGTTCTCTGGTTTGTAGGATGCCATAATAAAGCTTGATAATTATAGTGATTATCTAATTAATATTTATTTATTTCAAATTTATTGGCCATTTTTCATTTAGTGTTAACATTACAGTAGTTTAATTCTTCAACCGTAACTGGTAGATTTTGTACAGTGTACCACTAGAGGGCAGTATCTGACCCAGAATAAGAAGTAAATACTATATGTTTTATATTTTAAAAATGTTTAAACAAAAGAAATAGCAACTGACATAACTTGTTGGTATCTTAGAAGTCACTCATTTTATCAGCAGCCTCCATGGTAAAGTTATTTAATTTCTTGCCAACTTTAATAGGAGTTTGAGAAAACAGAATACAACTGAATTATTGCAATTGGAGTCTTTTACAATTTTCTGTTTTTAATTTAAGTCTACTTAAATTTAAATTGCAAGCTTATTTCAGTCATGTAAATTAGCTTTGTAGAGCATACGTTTCTGTGAATATACATTGGGTTTTGTATATTTTTAAGATTGGAAGGGAAATGCTTAATTATTTTTGCTTTGTTTTTATTCAAAGGCCAGGTACTGTAGCTCTTCGTGAAATCAGACGTTATCAGAAATCAACTGAACTTCTGATCCGCAAACTTCCATTTCAGCGCCTGGTGCGTGAAATTGCCCAGGACTTCAAAACAGATCTGCGTTTCCAGAGCGCAGCTATTGGTGCTTTGCAGGTAAAAAAATATTATTTTAAGTTAGCCTTCCAAAACACAAGTATCCTTTGCTTGTATTGATGAGATGTGTTATAATTTACAATAACTAATTGTGTTTTTGTTATAGTACATATTACAATTTTCTCTACTAATCTTTTCTATATTAAAGAAATTACACATATCTTCCTATAGTTTTTTTTAAATCTTGCTTTCAAAAATTACAGCATTACATCTGGCTCTAAATAAATCCAACTTATTTAGTTGTATTATATGACTGGATGTAGATTTGCCAACAGAAATTATACCCAAGTTCTTTTCTAGAGTGCAGCCATTGATAAAACTGTGCTTTTGCTACGTGAGAAGGCATGTGATTGGTTGCTTCCATGCAGTCACCTTATTGGTTGAGCTGTTTCTATGGTCAGTCAAAATTTCATATGATTGGTGGGTTTCCGAATTAAGGATATATATAATTGTAGGTGAGCTGATAACTGCTACTGTTTTTTTTTTTAAGTAATCTGTTTCCTCAGTAGACTCTCAAAAACGAAAATCAAAAACAGGATTGTTGGAGTTCAAAATTTTTTAACGTTGAGTCAAGTGTTCTAAAGAAATGTGATGATGGCAGTAATTTTAATTAGAGTAGCAAATATTTTGGGAATATGAACCACATGATGCCACATGAGAAAGGGACCATTCTTTTTTTATGCAAGTTATAATGGAGAGAAAATACAAATTTCTTTTAAGCTGCAAAAGAGTGGAAAGTACACTCTTGCTGTATATTATGCTATTGTCTTAACTATCTACTAATAGAAGCCATTGAGAGAAATTCTGATCTAGGTGGACCTTGTCAAATCTTAGCTAGATAATTTGTACATTACAGATGAAATGCAAGATTTTGTCTTGTAGTTGTGAATAAGTTATGACTTTAAAAAAATACAAAGTTAAAAGTGTTGTTTTTAGATCTTTCCTGATTATTCCCTCAGTTATGTATATATTTTATGTGAATGTTTGCTGTACAGTACTTCCAAAGCTAAGTAGGTCTACTACACTTTTCCAAAAATAATAACTTTTACTACTTTCCATATTACTTTTCTGGATAAGAATGGCATGTGGCCATTAGTCTAAGATTGCAGGATAATCTTTCATTTTTTACTACTGTACTAGATAAGTGTTCTTATACTGGATGGACCTACACAGCAGTTTTTAAGCCCCTCTATTCAACTGCGTATTCTACACGATAAAGTGGCATCTCTTCTTTCCTCAATCCTGAGGGAACAGATAAAGAAGAAATATTTATTCCACCAAAATCAAAATAGATGTAAGCCAAAGTTTATTTTTGGGAAACACCAAGAGGCAACTTGCAGAATTCCAACTAAAACTGATTAAAACATTCAATGCCATACAACATAGGGACCTGGAAGTTGCAATCCATCAAAATTAACATAATTGATTATGTATTGCACCTCTGTTCAAAATCCAGCATAGAGTAGATGAACATAAAACAGGAATTCACTAAGATAGGCTGTCATGTGCGGCCAGTGGTTATACAGACCTCCTTTGAAAATGAGATTTCTTGTTATCTGCTTGTCATTGCATGATTCTCTAAATAAGATAGAATCATCATGAGGTCAAGAATCCCAACATTTATGTCAAGTATTTCGTGGTTTAACAAGATATTGTAAGTTTAACTGAAATTTAACTGATTTATCTTTAAAATATTACTATTTCTGCTTTATGCATTTTACATACGAATATATATGCTTCATTGATGAATTGTGAAAACTCTTGAGAGAAGAGACTTGGAATGTACCCAAATCCAGTCTACTTCTATTGCAGGTTCCTCCTTAGTTCCTCCATACTCAACATGCAACGTTGTGCAAAATAGCAAATCAATACAAGTAGTCCTTGACTTATAACAGTTTACTTGGTGACCATTCAAAGTTACAACTGAAAAAAATGTGACTTATGACCCTTTTTTCCACACTTAGACTGTTGCAGCATCCTGTGGTCATGTGATTTACTTTTGGATGCTTGACAACTGACTCACATTTATGATGGTTGTAGTGTCCCAGGGCCATGTGATCCTCTTGCAGCCTTCTGACAAGCAAAATCAATGGGGAAGCCAGATTCACTTAACAACCGTTTTACTAATTTAACAACTGCAGTGATTCACTTAACAAATGTGACAAGAAAACTCGTAAAATGGGACAAAATTTACTTAACAAATTTCTCACTTAGCAACATAAATTTTGGCCTCAATTGTGGTTGTAGTCCTCAAATTTTAGCCATTCATTTAGCAATTATTTGACAGTACTGTGATTTACTTTGAAAGTTGCAATTAAAGAATGTTATGGGGCATGGAAACTACAATATAAATAAAAGAGCCAAGAAAATCTATGTGTAGAACCAATAAGAGAGTTTTAGATACAAGATTAAAATTAGGTGTTAAGATACACAAAAGAATGTTTTTCCATTTTCTTTCACTTGGCTTGAAAATAAACTTACCTGTGTATTTTGTGAGGAATTGGGTACTTTTTATTTTAAATAGTTAAACCATTTTCTTTTCTCAATAGGAGGCAAGTGAGGCCTACCTGGTTGGCCTGTTTGAAGACACCAACCTTTGTGCTATCCACGCCAAACGTGTCACAATCATGCCAAAAGATATCCAGCTAGCACGCCGCATACGTGGAGAGCGTGCTTAAATTCTACTAAGATGGATTTGTCATTCTCAAAACAAATAAAATCTCTTCTTCCTGTTATTGGTAGTAATGAACGTTAGATTTTTTTTCCCATGGGGTTAAAAGGTACCTAAATCTATGGTTGCAGATGGAAAAATAGAGGACAGAATCGGGTATTGGCAGGTTATTTTTCATTTTCATTTGTGTGTGGATTTTTAATATAAACGTGGGGACATATAAAGCATTATTGCTGTAAAAAACCCATTTCATTGAACAAATTTCAGCAGTTCAACTTTATAACAATTATAAATATGCCAGTCAGACTTTTCTGGACAATGCCAGCATTTGGGGTTTTTTTTTAAGGTAAATTTCTTATTGATGGCAACTATATGAAGTCTGTATCATACAGTAGATTCCATCCACTCAATATACTTTTCTAAGTTGTCCTACATGCAAGTACATGTTTTTAATGTTGTCTGTCTTCTGTGCTGTACCTGTAAGTTTGCTATTAAAATACACGAAATAATATTTGTTTTTGTCTTAATTTTTAAGTAATTTACTTTATTACTTATTCAGTAGCAATGAATATGTTTAAAATGTATTTAATGTACTACATTTATATGAAAAATATTTAAAATGTATACTGTAGCTTAAATATACAATTATAATCCCATTAAAATATCTGAGGGCATCTTGTGTCTTAGAAATAAATATTCATAGAAATTCCAACCAGAGATTCAGTTTTGTTGACCTGAAGTGCAGCTGTATCTATAAAACATCATTACCGTATTTTTCGGCATATAAGATGACTTTTTAACCCCAAAAATTATTTCAAAAATCGGGGGTCGTCTTATACACCGGGTATAAGAAAGGCCATATCCAAAAACAAAAAGTAATGCCGCCGGTGCAGACACCGGCCTTTCAATTGATAACCTCGGCGCTCCTCGCCTGGGCACATGGATGGATGAGAGCTGGGATAGCTTTGTAAGGTCTGGTTGGCGGTCTGGAGGAAGAAGGCGCTGAGCTTAAACTACGAAAGCCCAGCAGCGTGGAGGCCTTCAGCCAGCTTGCGGGAGCCTGAAAGGGGGTCGTCTTTTACGCCCAGTCACCTTATACGGTGGAATATACGGTAGGTGAATTCCACAGATTTGCTGGACTTTCAATTTCTTATTTCTCAAATAGTTTGCACAGGTTTGTACCAAAAAGCAATATATAAATGTTCCTTTAAGGTACAGATGCTAGTTGAAAATTACATCAGCAATTATGACAGGGTTCTCTAACCTTTTGCCCCTAATTCATTGAGGGCAAGGTAAGTTTTAATTTCTCAAGAATCTATTTTTTCCAGAACAAATCATACTCTGATGTTTCTGTCTAGAATTGCTCCAATTACATTTAAGTTTTCAGTATGTAGATGGAAACATACTTTTTGATAAGTTGTGGTTATGAAAACTTCAACAATTGGAATTTATAGAAATGCACATGTTTGAAGGAATCTTCTTGTCCCATTGAGTTTTTCAGGGTTTTTTCCCTTGATTCTTTTCCTTCCTGAATTGATTCTTATCCTTGCAATTCTATTAAAATCCAATACGATTGCACTTCCTTATTAAAATTCCATGCTTGTTTATTCCCTGTGCATGTTCAATACTGCTAATGTCATCAGAGAGTAAGTTCAAAATGGGCCATATTATTTTGAGACATACTTATTATTGATTGCTAGCCACTTGGCCAGTGCAAGCAAAGAACTTCAATTATCCTACTTGAGATAGAGGACTGTTTAACAAGAAAAGGCTATAACTAGATACAAAAATACAGTTGTAAGTATACAGTAGCAATATTGTGTTTTAGTCTATTGATTTGTAACCTTGCTTAGGCTACTAAAATTGTGCATATAGAAGACTGTTCAGATATGATTTTTTGTTGTAATAAAATAAAATCGCATTAATTTTAATCAGAAAGTGACAGAAGCAACATGTATTTTCTTATATCTATGTCTGGCCTTGTAGAATAATAATGCTTTTAATGCTACAATGCACAAAGTAAGTTGTCTTTCAGTGTGATAATATTGTGAAGATGTAAAACTTTTGAGTAGTTGGGGATGTACTGTTATTAGTTGTATTTATATCCCACCTTTCTATCCAGGGACATTTGAGGAGGCAGTCAGCTGTGCCTTGGCACATGAGGGAGCAGTGAGGCATGCAGTAAAAGACAGGTACATGCCATGCTTGTCAAAATCAAAACAAGGGGAACTCTTCTTGCTTCAGAGAGATCGAAATGTTGAAAGTATTGGAATGGGGAGTGGGGGGAAAGAAAATATTCTGTAGGAAGCTGTGATTTAGTGGTCCAATATTTCACCAAATAAGAGGTTGCTGCTCAGGTAAGCATTAAGCTAAAATGAAAAGCAAACTCCTTATGGATTAAAGTTCTTTTTTGCATTCCCTCCTGCTAGAAAACCAAAACACTATTAACATTCATCTGTTGGATGGTATCTGAATATAGGGGGAGGGGGTTAATGATTACATGCAATAGCACATGGAAAATAGGATAAAAGCTAATCTGAAAACTGCAGAAAATTCTGGAGGCTTTTAACATCACCATGAAATCTAAAAACTACATATTGAAATTTATATATCGTTCTTCAACACCAAAAACAACAAAAAATTTCTAAGGTACCGTACTTTTTAGAGTAAGACACACTCCCCCCCCCCTTAAAAGTGGGTGAAAATTTTGGTGTGTCTTATACAACAAATGATGTTGAAGCCCCTCTCAGACCCCTTCCATTAGGCTGTTTTTGGCCTCCTAGCATCGCATTTTTAGCCTCTGCACACTCCGTTTTAGACCCGTTCTGGGCTGCAGGGATTGCCACAGCACTAATCACTGGCTTCGCATTGAGTTTTTGGCCTCTGCACGCTCCATTTTTGGCCTTTGTAGGTGGCAGGAACACCTGGAACCGGCCAAAAATGCATTGTACTGAGGCCAAAAATTGGGATGTGCGGAGCTCAAAAACGCAACACACAAGCCAAAAATGCAACGTACTGAGGTGACAATCTGTGATGTGATGTGGCGAATCACAACCACTTTTGGTAGAAACCAGAGAGAACATTCCAGAAGGAATTGTATACAGGCATAAAATTCCCAGTAGTCTCCTATCCTCTCAATAACTCAATCAGCTTTCAACAACTTCTGTCTTTTAAATATAGTTTGATTGCTACTGTATGGCATTGTGGGAATGTTAGAAACACCATTGTTGAAAAGCGTCACATTAGGACAAGTTGGACTTTCTTAGTTTCACTAAATTAGCTAGATTATGTAAATGCTGAGGATTTATTTGGGAACACATTTTATGGAACTTCTCAGTAAGTAAATAACATATACTTGCAATTGAGCTGAGTATCCCAGCAAATTTTAGCAGATTTCTTTCTGTTTTACTTAACAATTGGCTTGATACCCTTATAAAGAATTAATTTGTACAAAAAGGGCAGTATTCATGAAATTCTAAGGGGAAAAAACATTCAAGGGAAAATGTATTTTAATCCTATTTACAAAGAGAAGCTGTAACTCCCTGATGATTTTGAACAAGAATTGAGAAGAAAATCAGAGACAAGAGTTAAAAACCTCTTGGATCCCTAGCATTTCAGCCAAGTGCTATTTAGCCAGTGCAATTTTGCTTAATTTGAATTATTTCAGGCTGTAAAAAAGCTGATTTTGAAATGGGATAGAAAGGCATAACTATCTTAAAATGCTTGAAACTGCAGCAACAATAGCCTGTGTGACCGATGGAAAAGTAATACACAGGCGGTAAATGCTGGTCTGTATAAAACATGATTGTGAAGAGCCAGAGAAAAAAGACCTCTTAAATGTGCTACAAAATAAATCCACAACTTGTGAGGAAAAGCTCTAATCCAGAAATCTGACAATAGAGTCCCTCCCTCTCCAGTCAACAAGCACAGTAGTGAACACAATGGCATACTGCTAGCAAAAAATGACTTCTTCACAGCTGCATGGAACTATAATGTTCGCAGCACGTCACGGATATGACTTTGGGAGATTCATTTCTACATGAAGCCAAAAAACAAATTTAAAGCGCAAAGAAGATGGTGACAGCAGGTTGAACTTCTATATATTCTAACTTCCAGAGGGTTCCCAGTTAGATCCCTTCACAAGTGATATTGCTCCTTTCAAATATGAGCCTTGTTTGACATGTAATCAGTGTAAAGGGGATTGAAGTATTAGGAATGAATGCAAAATAATGTAGATATTTATTCATATTGAAAAATACCAAGGTATTTAGTACTTCCCACCCATATCTTCAGTGAAATTAAAGAAAAATCATACAATATTCCATGACACACAGGATATATTAACATACGTATGTAATTATTCATGCTAAAATCTAATGTAATATATTTTGGTGGCTGAGATGAGAGATTAAAATGATCCCATCCCCTTTCATGGTGGTAAAATATTGTATATAATTATTAAATATTGATAACATATCCATCCCTCTTTGCCTCTTGGGGACAAAGAACAAGATATAATTTGTTCTGGGTTTCACTTTGTATAGGAAGCCTGAATTTGTCTTCTATACTAGCAATGCAATAAACTTCCACAATAGTTATTGAAATAATGAGGGAAACTGAGGGCAAGTCATATGGCAAAGCCAAGTCTCTCTTTCTATACAGGTAATCCTTGAATTATGATCACAATTTCTGTTAAGTAAGTTTTGTCCCATTTTTCGACCTTTCTTGCCTCAGCTCTTAAGTGAATCGCTGCAGTTGTTAAATTAGTAACATGGCTGTTAAGTGAATCTGGCTTCCCCATTGTCTGCTTATCAGAAGGTTACAAAAGATGACCAAATGATCCTGGGACACTGTGGCCATCATAAATATGAAACAATTGCCAAGCGCCTGAATTTTGATCACATGCCCATGGGGATGTTGCAACTGTCATAAATCCGAAAAACAATCATAAGTCACTTTTTCAATGCTGTTGTAACTTTGAACAGTCACTCAATGAACTGTTGTAAGTCGAGGACTCCTTGTAGTGGGGAACAGCCAGATTATTCACAATGGTTGTCACTGATGTCCTACAGAAAGTGCCATGAGATGCCCAGTTTGCTTAATGATAGGGTCATCTCAGGTCTACTCTTATGATTTAAAAGATGAAAAGAGTCTCTATAGTGGCTCAAATCTCAAAAAATCAGAAATAAAATCCTCTGGTCATGAAATTTTAAATTGGAAATATTTTAATGTCTCAAAAATGATAAAAATCTCACTAAAATGACTTTTAAAACAAAATAAAAACAAAAAACGATAATAACAAAACAAAGGAACATCGATTTAATAGAATCATGAAACAATATTGTAAAATTGAAATGAGGGGGTTTAACTTAGAAGTTATCTCATTCAACCCCTCGCATAGTATAGTATCCCTAGATTTAGACTAAACTAAATCAGCTAGCTATACCTTTTCACACTTGTAAATGGATCATAAGCTTCCTAACAGACAGAAAAGCAGCAGGTAAAGCTAGGCAAAATCACATCAGATACCTGTACAATTAGCACAGGAGCACCACAAGTCTGTGTGATCTCTTCTTCTTCTTCACTTCTCCACTTCTCTTCTCTCCATACATCAATCACTGCATCTCAAAAGATCTCTCTGTTAAAATAATGAAGTTTGTAGATACAACAGTGATTGGTCTCATTTGAGACAACGATGAATCTGTATACAGACAGGAGGTTGAACAACTACCCTTGTGGTGCAACCAGAACCATCTTGAACTAAATACACTCAAAATGGTAGAAATGGTGGTAGATTTTAGGAGAAACCCTCCTATATTATGACCTCTTACAATACTAAACAACACAGTATCAACAGTAGAGACCTTCTAGTTACCTACTAAGACTCAGTGTTGGGTTGCAAGCGGTACGCCCCAGTACAGGCATACTGGTGCCTGCCCAGAGTATCAGTTACCATTCCGGTACGGTGCTCTGGAGGGCCCACCTGCTCCTTACCTTTATTTGAGCTCTTTGGTGCTTTCATACACGGAGTGCAAGGCGCCTGTGCAATGCTCCACTGAGCAGCTGGAGCGTTGTGGAGGCTCGTGGAAGCATCGCAAGAGGTAAGGACGCATGTGCACGTTGCACGCATTCAGGTGGTGGATGCCAGGCCCCTTTGCAACCGTACCGGTTGCAGCGAGATCCAGAACCCACCACTGCTAAAACTGTATTACTATTATTCTTCTCTTCCTTCCTAGTACCTATCTTTTCTCACTTATGACTATAACGATGTTGCTTGTATCTTTAAATTTTATATTGTTTTATTTGTTTGCTAGTATAATTTGATTGCTTATTAGTAACCTATGACTATCACTAAGTGTTGTATCTTATGATTCTTGAGGAATGTATTCTATTCTGTTTTTCTTTATCTACACTGAGACTCTGAGAGCATATGCACCAAAGACAAATTCCTTCTGTGTCCAATCACACTTAGCTAATTAAGAATTCTGTTCTGTTCTGTTCTATTCTATTCAGCCTATAAATGAAGATCTCCAGTAAAAGAGAACTCACCATTTGTGTAGCAGCCTATTCCACTCACTGATATCTTTACAGTCAGGAAATGCCTTCTAATGTCTAGCCTGGACCTACTTCTTTGAGGCCAGGGCCAGAATCATCATATCTACCTTCAGGTGGATCTTCTGTAGGCTGAACACACCTAGATCTTTAATAATCATAGGACCTACTTTCTAGAACTCACCTTGGTAGCCCTCCTCCGAATTGGCTCCAGTTTATCACTGACCTTTTTAAAAAATTGTGATGCCTGAAACTGAACACAATGCTGTAAATGGGCCTGACCCAGGCAGAACAGAGTGAAGCAATTATTTTTCCTGAAAGAAACTCCATGTTTCTGTTAACTAAAAAAGGTTGAGAGTCAGCTCCTTCTCAAATACAGAAATTCAAAGCAGTCCCAAAGCAGACCGAAGCAGTCCCAGAAAGATGTCTAGCTAGCTATTCCAGGTGCTGGAACACATCCAATGAAGAGGAACTCACCATCTTTTTCAGTAATTGGTTCCATAGTTCTGAATACTATTTAAAGTTTATCTAATATGTATCGGGAATCAGCCCTCTTTTAATCCTGTACTGAGATGATAGAGCAAAACTCTTGTTTTTCTTCTGTGTAGCTTTCTTTTAAAAACGTTAAGCTTTTAAATAGAATATGGAATATGGCTTTAAGCAACAATAAATGTGCATTCACAAAAATCTTGGCAACATTCACTACCATGAATATGTTCAAACGCATGTAATATGCAACATACATACTTAAACATGAAAAAAATAATGAGGAACATCAAATTATGTTTATATCAAGCCAAGAGAATTATAGGAAGGTCCTTTCAATTTGGCATCTAAGGCCAAAGTCACATTCTTCACAATAATTAAACAAATGAGTCTAGGAAACTTGCCACAGCTGACTCACCATGGCCGACTTGCTCCGATCAATTTGACATGAGGGCAATTCGACATGGCCAACTCACTACAGGACAATTCAATGCAAGATAACTATACTGTTATATGCCACTGTTTCTTTGACATTATTTTAATTTTTGGTATCCATTCCATATTTCATTTTATCCCTCCTTTAGAATCCTTTCTTTAATGATTCAATCCCACCATTTCTTCAATATTTCTTTGATTCGCCAACAGTGGATCATGAGTCCAAGTGGACTCCCAAATTGTGCACCAACTCAGTCCAGGGAAGTGCTGCCCCATCCAGAGTCAAAGATGGAATATCTACTGGGCCGGAGGGGAGCCAAAAACTCATAATCACTCCATCTTGCCAGTGTTGAACTGAAGCTCATTCTTCCCCATCCAAACCCTTAGAGCCTCCAGACTCTTGGCCAGCACAGTATCACCTATTTGGCTAAGTTAATTCATAGTAATTGAGTCTATTCATCTTGTGCTAATCATCTTTTCTCAGTATCATAGACTTTTCAAAATAATAAAAGTCTAAACTCCTCACAAGAATTATGTGAAGTGTCCACCAGATGTCACTACTTTAACAGCTATAAATTCAAATAGAAGGAAATGATGAAGAGTAGTGGCTCTAATTACTATTTCTACAAAAAAAAACCCTGTTATCAGCAGAATAATTCTTGATCCAGCAAATGTATCTCTTGTGATTTGGTATAGAACAAGTCATCACATAGATGCAGGCATTCACTGCTTGTGATCACAAAAGTACAGAGTGTATCAATTGTGTATCATGGTTGATCATATGTTTGAGAACTGCCCCCGTTTTCAGTTAAACTTAGAAGTCCTTGGAACACATGGATTTCAATTTATTCATCTTCATTTTGCTATTTGTAAAGCTGACTAATTAATACCCTAAGCACAGCCCAACAATACCAGGTTCCTCTTGATGAAAGCAAAACAGTCATGCTATGAGATGGAAACTTACAACACCCTCAAATCAAGGTAAAATCTGATAATTTAAAGAATGCATAAAAAAATCTGGGACCATTACCTCTGCAGAATTGAGACCAGTTTTAGTCATGAAGTTGTGGCCGTTGCGCAGTTCTGCTGTCATGTCATTGTTATTTCCAAAATTCCCTGTTAGCTTCCCACTAGCAAAAACAATAGGGAAGCTGGTGGGAAGCTAGAAGTGTCTCCCACTCCCACTGCTTTTTTGCCTGCTTGTAGTCATTATGTTTTCAATAAAGGAGAATATTTGTAGCTCAGAGCTGAAATGAAGGGTCCTTGGTGCTTTCTGAGTTTAGTTGTTTTCTTGCAGGTATTTCATTACCCAACCTAAGTAACATCATCAATGCTAGTGCTAATTAACTAAGACTAGCACTGATGATGTTACCTAGTTTGGGTAATGAAACATCTGCAAGAAAACAACCAAGCTCAAAGAGCATCAAGGACCCTCATTCTGTTTTTTTCTGTTTAGGCAGGTAAACACTGACTTATTGAAATTCATTTTCCACCACAATTATTTTTTCTAATTATGATATATGTATTCTTCTTAGATGATCTGAGGATTGTCCAGCACTGGTGTAAAAAAATATGGTCAGCCTAAAATTTAATGTTCATTCTGATCACATCAGATTGCACTATCTTTCTCTAAAAGGATGACCCAACAGGTCACAGGCTTGTCTAGTTATTTTTTTTTTAAATGTAAGGCAGCAACATGTGCTACTGTAAAACCAAGATATCACACATCTCTCCAATACTAAGACAGTGCCGTGTTGTTCAGTGTATATTCCAGCTAATTAGAGACTGCTCCAAATTTATTCATTAGAAACACATATAAATGCTCTTATCAGCATTGTACTTTTTCAGTGGGTGAGGACTTTAGCATTGGACAGATATTTCTGATTAAATTATGAGACTAATAAATAATGTTGAGGAAGATTTCATATGTTAAATTGTGCTCCCTTAGGCCACATTCCTTCAGATCAAAGTATTTCATAATTCCAGTATGTAGCTCAGAGTTGAACCAGGGAATCCTTAGTGCTGAATTAGCTTGGTTGTTTGCTTGCAGATGTTGTATTACCCAACTAGTTAATATCATGCAGCCTTGGTGGCGCAATGGTTAGAATGCAATATTGCAGACAACTTCTGCCCCCAGCCTGGAGTTCAATCCCAACAGGGCTCATGGTTGACTAATCCCTAAATCCTTCCAAGGTCGGTAAAATGAGGACTCAGATTATTGGGGAAAATATGCTGACATTGTAAATCACTTAGAAAATGCTGTAAAGCACTATGAAGCAGTATACAAGCAGTAACGTGCAGTCAGGGGAGGCACGGGAGGCAGGGCCTCACCACTGTTATCATGAAAAGAAAAGGAAAATAAAAGGAAAAAGGCTGAGGTAGTTGCTGCCAATCACAGTGGATGACTCTGCTTAGTGATTAACTGTTTAAAAAAGCCTCTTAAAAAAGTGCCCTCTGCAGGAGGAGGCGAGAGAACCACGTGCCTCATTTAGTCTATCTTTATGATCACTTGAGCAGAGTTAAGCAAGGGTTAAAAGGTGAAAAATTCCTTATGTAGAGGAGGCACGTGGTTATCTCGCCTCCTTCTGTAGAGGGCACTTTTTTAGAGGCTTTTTTTAAACAGTTAAGCAGAGTAACTGTTGGGGACTCTGGCAGCAGCTAATCCAGCCTAACCTTGCCTTTTTCTTTTTATATTTTTTACATTTTCATCATGGCAGACAAGAGCAGAGTTGAAATAGTCTGTGAAACAGCTGGAAAAGGTATGTGGGTCAAAGGGAGAGGGGAGGAATTCAAAATTATTGTAATTTGTAAGTAATTGTAATTTGTATTATTGTAAGTAATTTGTGTCCGTGTGTGTGTCTGTGTGTGTGTTTTACCTGCCTCTGCTGATGTGCGGGCTGGCACTTTATTTCCCAGCCCCAGGGCACCTTTCCGCGGTTGGCCAAGCTCCTGCTCTCCTGCTAAAATTGGCCATTTTAATGGCGGACATACCGCCGGAGTGGCCAAAAGCCTCTTTCTTGACAGCGTTTGACAGCATTGTTGGGGCCCAGGGATCAATTATCCCTGAAAAATGGCCAATTAATGGATTAAGATCTCTTGAATTAGATGGGATCCCTAATTGAGGGCAGCTGCCACGAAAAACAGGAGAACTTCAATTTAAACCCACCGGGTTTCCCTCAAGCGTGAATTCTCGTCTTTGCCTGTCCTAATTCAGACACTTTCATTTCCTTTTTGGATCACATTCTCTTCAGCCGATCAAGAGGCGTGCTGGAAATCAAACTCAGTTTGGGGCTGAGGAAAAAGCGCCGGTCATCCTCGCCAATCCCTCGTGGTCACTGATCCCAGAATCACCAGATCAAAGCCCCGCGTCCACAGCCCTGGGATCCTCCACTTCAAGATCTCCCTCGCAAGCTTCAGCAGCCCCGATGACAGCTCAGCACGCTTCTTCTTCTCCGCACGCCCCCCTCCCCTCCATTCTTTTCCTCAGTTCCCACGCCCTGGCAGGTCCACACAAGTTCCTCGCCTACTTAAGCGCACCTTGGATCCCAGCCCCGGGGCACCTTTCTGTGGTTGGCGAAGCTCCTGCTCTCCCCGCAAAAGGCAGCCTCACCGCCGCCTCTCTCTATTCCCTTTGCCCGCTGTCGGTTAAGAACAAAGCCCATGATGGGGAAGCTGCTTATTTGTCTGTCTGGGATTCTTTGGGGTGTCTGTGTCTGTGTATGGCAGACATACTGCCAGGAGCAGCCAAAGCCTCTTTCTTGACAGCGGCCAAAAGCCGCTTTCTTTCTTTTTGCCTCACCAGCCATAAACCTCACCGCACGTCACTGTATACAAGTCTTAGAGATATTGTTATTGCTATCATCATATGATTCAGAAAGAATAGAAGATAATATATAGGCAAGGAAGCTAAGGTTGTTTTTATTTCCAACTTGGTTTGTGGAGAAGATTTTAAATTTTATTTAAATGTTTTGATTCTGATAAGCCAATGTAAGATATAACATTTTCAAGTTACCAACTTTACAGTGATGGGAAGACATAACAATGTTTTGTAGGAAGGTTAACATATTATTTATTCTTAATATGAAAAGGAGGCAGAATATTATATTTCCCCAAAGAAGTGGAGAAAAAAAATCTTAACAAAGGCAGAAAGTGCCCCAGTCTTTCTTAATAGCCTCACGCTATCAAGAGATGGATATTTTGTACCTATTAAGAAAGTCTGGGACAATCTATTCTTAAACAAAACACCTTCAGCCCCCACAGCTGTTGGGATTAAGAATGTACATCCCTCACCCAAAGACAGGACATGATCCTTAGGATATAATAGGATTAACCCACCACCATTAGAATAGCAAAAGACAGAAGGTTCACTACATTGCACGACTCCCTAAAGCACAGGTGTCAAACTGGATCACATCACAGGCTGGATTGTGATCAGTAGTGGGATTCAAATTTTTTTACTACCAGTTCTGTGGGTGTGACTTTATGGGCGTGGCATGGCTTTGTGGGTGTGGCTTGGCGGATGTGGCAGGGAAAGGATACTGTAAAATCTCCATTTCCTCCCCACTCCAGGAGAAGGTTAGAGCCAAGGTGGCGCAGTGGTTAAATGCAGCACTGCAGGCTACTGCTAGATCAGCAGTTCAGCGGTTCAAATCTCACCGGCTCAGGATTGACTCAGCCTTCCATCCTTCCGAGGTGGGTAAAATGAGGACCCAGATTGTTGGGGGCAATATGCTGACTCTCTGTAAACCGCTTAGAGAGGGCTGAAAGCCCTATGAAGCGGTATATAAGTCTACTGCTATTGCAAAATCCCCATTCCCTCCCGATCTGCTGGGACTCGGGAGGCAGAGAATAGACGGAGGTGGAGCCAGTCAGAAGTGATATTTACCGGTTCTCCAAACTACTCAAAATTTCCGTTACTGGTTTTCCAGAACTGGTCAGAACCTACTGAATACCATCTCTAATTGTGACATATTGTAACTTTTTTGCCTTTGCGAAGCTGAGATGGGTGTGGCCTGCGCATGATGTATCCAGCCAGCGGGCCTCCAGTTTGACAGTCCTGCCCTAGAGCATCTTAATCCCAAAATTCCAGAACGCCACCAAATCTATCCATTTACCCAGCCAAGGGGTCAGCTACCCCAGAAACACTGCTGTTGTCACTGAAGTTTCTGGAAATCAAATAAGCCTTCTTTCCTTGCAGCCAATCAACCTCCATTTTATTTCTCCCCGATTGGAACCAGACTGGATTTTTGTTCCTGTAGTTTCATTTTGTTTTTCCAATTAATTGATGGGGAAGATGGTTCTAAGAGCTGTAGGAAATCTTAAAGAGCCCTAGGGATTTGGGGTCTAATTATGTATCACATAAATTGTTGTGTAGTCTCTGAGATACTGCTGAACTACAAATATCAACACCTTCCTGCTATAGCTTTAGTTCTGTTACATTTGAATAACCATAAAGGATGGATTTTCATATTACAAAACACAAAGAAAACTCTCTTAATTTTAAATTGTAAAATAAATTAATATGAAGCACATTAGAGATAATAATTTTCTATGGTAGTAGTAGTCCACAGGGAAGGGAAACAGATTGACAGCATCACTGTATTGCAATACAAACCCCTCCCCTTTTCTACCTGCATTGTGACATTGCGCAGCCCTCTCTAAAAGGGACAGAGTTTGCAATACAATATTGTCATAATGACAAAAGAATTAATCTGCCACTCCCGAAACAGGGGATGAGGATGAAGACTTGAGAGAAGAAAAGCTAGGAGAGGATTCTGCAAGCTAGTGGTAAATTCTCACTAAGTGGGAAATGTGAGAATTATAATCCAGAATTTTTGGAAGGAATTAATTTACCAGCTCATTCACAGATCTGACAAAGTGTATTCTTCAGGACTGCCATACCATACTACACACTACTACTGTTCTATTCCCCAGAATGCTCAAAGTATTTTGAATGTAGCCATGCAACACTTCTTTCTTACTCACCCTGAAACTCCAAGGAAAAGGTTTTCTTCCATTTTGGAGTGGGGTGGGGAATATTATGAAAGATATAACATTGTTAAATAAAAAAATGGATTGGTTCTAAAAAGCATAATTTATTCAAAGTCTACCAGTTAGTAACATGAGGTTATTAACCATCCGGATACTATTCAGCCAGGGCCTCAAATAACTAATCCAGTTCTAATAATAGGCTGCCAAAAAACCCTCATTTTAGCTTTCAACTGTAGGTCAATCATAGAGGCAGTCCTCCTAAGGGGGATGAGGAGAGAGTTCTTTTTCACTGGAGGCCTTAAATATGCACAAAAGAGAAATGAAGTGGAAGGATAATTACGAGCCTGGATTAACTGCAGGATAGTATTGTGTGCAGGCTCCGATATGCACAATACTTAAGTTCTGAGAGCCAAGAAAAACAGGATTCAACCTCTTGGCAGCCCAGAGAAGCTACACGTGTTTAATATTTCTTTTTACTCAACAGATTGGCTTCCACAATGAACTGGCTGGATTGAAGAGAAAAACTAATCCTCCTGAGTTGTAACATTGATTTTGTTCTGACCGAGGCTTCACAAGAGCATGAAGCAAATTCCTTGTCCCGACAAAAAACCCTTTTATTAATTTACTGTGAATTCTGCTCATTCACATCCAGCAAAGCCTTTCAAGGGAGGATTTACAGTCAGACCATATTTGGCCTGGAGAGCTGAGGCCGATACTTGCAAAACTTGGCAAGGAGTCCCCAACAGTCACGAACCAATTAAGCAAACTAATTGTCTCCTGCAAACTCCACTCCCCTTTCGCTCCTCTTTTATTTCCTCTGGGAGGGGCCATTCATCGTCCACCTGTGGCCTTATTCCCAAGTCAACCCTTGTTCTTTAGCTGTTCCCTTCGTCTGGCAACTCTACGAACGCGCACACTGAGAACAGGGTCCAGTTGTTCGTCTGCATCACTGATGTCTGACTTTGAAGGCAGCTAATAATGGCATATGGCTCTGGCCCCCTCTCTGTCTCTGACACAGAGCCTTCTCCAGACTCCAGGACTGCCCCATGTTCCTCCCCAACCTCCTCACTCTCCGAATCTACTGCCAGCTTTGCTGGCTGCTGGTGGGCCACAACAGATTCATCCACAGACGTTGAAGATAACTATTTCCAGCTAAAGACTAATCAGTGTGTTTTACATTAATTGCTTTTAATATCTAATTATTTCTGTGTATTTATTAATTTATTCCAATGCAGCTATCTAAAGTTAGCAACATTTGTATAGTGCAGGAAAAGGGATCCTATAACCTCAAAGAAGCAACCTGGAATTCAGGAGAAACTTCCTAACAGTGAAAGCATTTAATCAGTGGAACAGCTTGCTTTTAGACGTTGTCGGTGCTTCATCACTGGAGGTTTTAAAGAAGAGATTGGACAGTCACTTGTCTGAAATGAGTAAGGCCTGGGCTAGAAGACCTCCAGGGTCCCTTCCAGCTCTACTTTGATTTTGATTCTAAAGATATGACTGAACTACAATTCAAAGTATTCATTACTATTGACTGTGCTGGCTGGGGCTACTGGGAATAATAGAGATTTGTATTAGATGATTGTTCAACAAAATGATGGTTAAGAAATCATAGGCAATGTATACAGCTGTCCTGGATTTCATTTTTAAGTAACAGAAACTTTAAGAATTAGTTTCTGAAATTGTTTTTCCCTTCTCCATCTCTTTTTTGTGTGTTATCTTTTAAATGGCATAGATCTGCAGGGTGTGGATGAAAGTAAATTAAAAATATATGAAACAAAATGAAATACCAGTTACCGGTAGATGAATTATGAGGCTATCTAGGAGAGCTGATTAAATTGAATGACATGGATATGTATTTCAATTTAGGCACTGCCTGACTCCAAACTGATTCTATGCAGTTCCATATAATAAACTATAAAAACACAATACAGTATAAAATAAGATGGGATTTGGTTGCTCCACACAAAAGCAAAGACAAAGCACATCCAAATAAGGGGTTCCTGCATTTTAACCTTTAGCCTTATGAGACCCCAGCAGGGTAAGAGCCATCTACATTTCAAGAAGTCTGTCATTCTAGGGTAGGCAGAGCAACAGAGGAGGCACATGGGTCCTGGACTCCTGGCCCATTGGATCAAAGGAATACACCAAATGGGCTGGCATATACCAGCCAGGCAGAAATCAAGGGAGGGAGGTCCCTCAAATAACCTGGTGTTCCAAAGCCTCTTGCAAAGTAGAGGTTTCACCCAATTCATGCCAAGTGTGTGCGAAGTATATTTGGTATCCTTTTCTGAGAGACTTGGTTTCTATTCATGTCCATATGCTTCTAATAACTTCTGAGAATTAAATCAGAGAGACAGGATTTAACATATGTCAATACTCTGATTTCTTAATCAGAAGGCTTATTCTAGTTTTAATACTATTTTTCACCAGAATCTAAGCAGTCCTCACCTTAAGATCACAACTGAGCTCAAAATTTCTGTTGGTAAGCAAGATAGTTGTTAAGTGAATTTTGCTCCATTTTATGACCTTTCTTGTCACAGTTGTTAAAAGAATAATGCAGTTGTTAAATTAGCAGAACAGTTGTTAAGTGAATTTGGCTGCCCATTGACTTTGCTTCTCAGAAGACCCCAGGACACTGCAACCATCATAAATACATGACAGTTACCAAGTGTCTGAATTTAGAACACATAAGCAGGGGAATGCTGCAATAGTTGTAAGTAGTTTAGTTAGTTTAGTTTAGTTTATTTGTCTTGTATGCCGCCCACTCCCGAAGGACTCCGGGCGGCTCACAATAAACAAGGGGAGGGGGATAAATAGACAAAACAACACTTTAAAAATACGCAACATTCACAGTTTCCGTGGGGCTGGATATTTCACAAGCCCCCCGGCCTGCTGGAGCAGCCAGGACTTGGTGGCTTTGCGGAAGGCCGGGAGGGTAGTGGGGGTCCGGATCTCCACGGGGAGGTCGTTCCAAAGGGCCGGAGCTGCAACAGAGAAGGCTCTCCCCCGGGTAGTCGCCAGCCGACATTGGCTGGCAGATGGGATCCGGAGGAGACCTAACCTGTGAGATCTAATCGGTCTATGGGAGGTAATCGGCAGGAGGCGGTCTCTCAGGTACCCAGGTCTGATGCCATGTAGGGCTTTATAGTTAACAACCAGTACTTTGAAGCGGGTCCGGAGACTAATGGGTAGCCAGTGCAGCTCGCGGAGGATAGGTGTGACGTGTGTGTATCTGGGTGCACCCACAATCGCTCGCACGGCTGCGTTCTGGACTAACTGAAGTCTTCGAACACTCTTCAAGGGCAGCCCCATGTAGAGCGCATTACAATAGTCCAGTCTTGAGGTCACAAGGGTGTGAGTGACTGTCTGAAGGGCCTCCCGATCCAGGTAGGGTCGCAATTGGTGCACCAGGCGAACCTGGGCAAAGGTCCCCCTGGTCACAGCCGACAAATGGTGTTCTAAGGTCAGCTGGGGATCCAGGAGGACTCCCAAATTGCGGACCCTCTCTGAGGGGCGTATAATTTCACCCCCCAGCCTGAGAGATGGAATACTTGGCTAATCTTTGGGAGGGAACATCAGAAGCCACTTGGTCTTGTCTGGATTGAGTGCCAACTTGTTTATTCCCATCCAGACCCTAACAGCCTCCAGGCACTGGCACATCACTTCTACTGCTTCGCTGAGTTGGCACGGGGCGGACAGATACAACTGCGTATCATCCGCGTATTGGTGGTACTTAATCCCGTGCTGGCGTATGATCTCACCCAGCGGCTTCATGTAGATGTTAAATAGGAGGGGGGACAGAACTGAGCCCTGCGGCACCCCATAATTGAGGGGCCTTAGGGTCGACCTCTGCCCTCCAAACAACACTGACTGCGACCTGTCCGAGAGGTAGGAGAACCACCGAAGGACGGTGCCTCCCACTCCCACCTCTCGCAACCGTTGCAGGATACCAGGGTCGATGGTATCGAAGGCCGCTGAGAGGTCAAGGAGCACAAGGATAGAGGGGTAACCCCTATCCCTGGCCCGCCAGGGATCATCGATCAGCGCGACCAAAGCAGTTTCCGTGCTGTAACCAGGCCTGAAACCCGACTGAAAGGGATCCAGATAATCGGTTTCATTCAAGGACCGTCGGAGTTGAGAGGCCACCACTTTCTCAACAACCTTCCCAACAAAGGGCAGGTTGGAGACTGGACGATAGTTGCTCAAAATGGCTGGGTCCAGAGATGGTTTCTTCAGGAGGGGTCTCACCACTGCATCCTTTAGGAGGGGCGGGAAAATTCCCTCCCGGAGAGAGGTGTTAACTATCGTCCGGATCCAGCCACGTGTCACCTCTCTGATGGTCGAGACCAGCCAGGAGGGGCACGGGTCCAGTATACAAGTGGAGGCACTCACCGCTCCCATGGCCTTGTCCACTTCCTCAGGAGAAGCAAGTTGAAACTCAATCCATAAAGTATGCTCAAGACCTTCCCCCGGTACCTCGGCTGGTACCGTGCAATTAGAGTCCAGCTCTGTCCAAATCCGAGCGACTTTATCCGTTAAATACTGGACAAATTCCTCAGCTCTACCTTGTAAAGGGTCATCCGCGTCCCTCCCTTTCAAGAGGGAGCAGGTTATTCTAAACAAGGCGGCTGGGCGCGATTCAGCGGATGCAATAAGGGTGGCGAAATGTTCGCATTTCGCCGCCCATATTGCCACGAGATAGGCTCTGATAAAGGCTCTCATCAGTGCTCGGTCTGACTCAGATTTACTGGCCCTCCAGCGGTGCTCTAGGCGTCTCTTTTGGCGCTTCATCTCCCGGAGTTCCTCGGTAAACCAAGGGGCCCTCCTGGATCTGCTGCCTCGGAGAGGTTGCAACAGTGCAATCCGGTTTAGAGCCCCCGCCGCCGCTGTATTCCAGGCAGCGACTAAGGACTCCACCGGATTGTGGACGATAGTGTCAGGTATTTCTCCGTCTGAAATCCCATCGGGTCCATCAGGCGCCTGGGGCGGAACCACCTAATTGGTTCCCCCTCCCTACAGTGGGGGATTGGTTTCCAAAAGTCAAGCCTCAGTAGGAAGTGATCAGACCATGACAAGAGCAAGGTTTTAATGTCCTTCAACTCTAGATCACATCTCCACTGCTCTGAAAGAAATATGAGGTCAAACGTGTGACCCGCTGAATGCGTCGAACCCCGAATTACTTGGGTCAAGTCCATGGCTGTCATGGAAGCCATGAACTCCTGCGCCCCATCAGAGCGTTCACCAAGTGTAGGCAGGTTGAAATCCCCCAGAACCATAAGCCTGGGGAACTCTATCGCCAACTCGGCTACTGACTCAAGGAGCGAAGGGAGGGCTGTTGCAACGCTGTTGGGAGGTAGGTACGTCAGCAACAGACCCACTTGACCACCAAGGTCCAACTTCATCAACAGGGACTCACACCCGACAAGCTCCGGAGCAGGGATCCTACGAGGAACTAAAGACCTTAGGACGATGACAGCCACTCCGCCACCCCTTGCCTGGGGTCGCGGCTGATGAAGCACCTGAAATCCTTCTGGGCACATTTCAGTGAGGGGGACTCCTCCCTCCGGGCCCAGCCAGGTTTCAGTAATACAGTAATTACAGTAAGTAATGAAATAAACCACTTCTTTCAATGCCCTTGTAACTTCAGTCACTAAACAGTTTTAAGTCAAGGACTACCTGCATGATCTTTAGCACTAGAGTGTTAGGCTTTCTGACACAGGGTTATATCCATTACCTTTCTATTTTGAATGAAATTCTATATTGTAATATTATTTTGCTATTTTTTTAAAGAAGAAATAGCTTTGTTTGTAAGTGGATTGGTAATAATTTTTCCACTTTTTAAATATAAAGGCATATGTTCTAAAAGATCTGGCCACTGTAATTTATATGAGTAGTTCCATTTTTTTGTCATCTTGTCAGGTGTAATACAAGATCCCAAAGGTTGAGAGATATGCATGTGGATTAATTAGGCTTCTGATAACGTGTTCGTCAACATAAGAATTCGTATTTACCACCTCAACTAGATGGAAAAGCACACAGGCACACCCATACACACTCATTCATTCTCAACAACAAGCATGACTAAATCTCAATCTGTGTGATTCTTTTTAAAATTGCTTTTAATACTGTATCTGTTTTAGAACACTAGATACAACTTTTAATAGAGCACTGTATTTTTTCCTATCTAGCTTTACAGTAGTTCAGGATCACTTGTTATCACCCACCTGATAATTTTCATTACCAAAAATTAAATTAATCCTTTTAAATTAATTATATTACTAAATCATCCATGGCTATAATTTATCATATAGAAAAATTGTGAAAATCAATGGGTTTTTAATGCTTTGCATGTATATTATTTGTAGTTGCCCCAGTCCTTTTCTTTTCTTGCAGGCATTTGAACTTTCAACTTAATGTTTTAATTCTGAGCAATTATTATTCCCATATAAATTATATAATCTATACCAATTAGGAGAGAAATTTGATTTTAAATAGCCATTCATTGTTTTAAAGTAACACAGGGGTTGGTGTTAATTTTTTGTGCCTTTGAGTCTGTGTTGACTCTCAGCAACTTTCAAGCCCCAGATGGTTTTTATTTTTTGGCAACATTTTTGGAAGTGGTTTGCCACTGCAGCCCCTCCTAGGAGTGTGAGAATACTTGCCTAAAATCGTTCCAGCTCATTTCATATGTAAAGTGGGACTAGTACTCAATCTCCCAATTTCTAGCCTAGCGCCTTAACCACTATACCAAACTGGATGTCACTAAAAGATATAATCAATTATGTTTTAGTACTGCTTGAAAATTACACAGATTAGATAGTATATTGTACTAAATACCATCTCAAAGGTGCTTTTTTAAAAAAAGGCAACTTTAGAACTTTGTTTTTTTCTTTCGCTTCTCATCCAAGAAGCCACATCAGTTCTGACTGAATAGTGGGTAGGATGGAAGGATGGCCAGAACTAACCCTTCCATCACCCCACTATCCAGTCAGAATGGATGAAGCTTCTTGGATGACCAGAGAAATGTCTTCTTCCTAAAGGTAAAAAATTCCTCCCTCAAGGAAAAAATATAGTCCAGTTGCCTTCTGAAAAAAGCACCTTTGAGACAATCATGACCTGGATGACTAAGAATCCAGAGATATTAGATATCATGTTTACTAGAAAGAGTCCTGGATTTATAGATAAGACATTTGGCTAGAAAAATTCTTTTCACATACATTCATTGAAATGTGTGAAGTACCTGAGATTACAAGTATGACAAAAACACACAACTCATTGGGGACATGCAGCAATGCACTTACATCCCTAGCTTCTGTTAAGTTGTGTTCTGATTTCAAAGAAATGAACTGATTTGGAATATTGGCTCCTTGTACATCTTATCAGTTGTAAGCTGGGTTAAGCTCTGCATCTAGAATGAGAATGGTAGGTGACATGAAAATTATTGAAGTATATCCAACGTTATTCAAGTTTTTGTGGCTTGGTTCAATTGCCTAGTTGTCTGGAATTATTTTCTGTACGTTCTTGCATCACAATCGTTCCTGGTTTGCAGTCTGGCTTGAGTAGATTCATATGAGGCGACTGGTGGAATGTTGCCAGCAGTAGCTTCTATTTCAGGACCCCAAATTGTGACCTGGAGCTCTTATATGGCTTTCATACAACTTGTTTGAGTATTTAAGTGCATTTTTGGGGGAATTAAAAGAAGATTCTCAGTTTACAATGATAGTTATGAGGGATGTGACCTACATTATCTCTCTTCTCCCATCTGTGGCCTCATATTAGCAATCTATACAACAGCTGTTTTTTTTGGTCTTTTAGCATCTCTTCAATATCACCCTTCAATTTAACTCTGGTAATATTGCCCAATTAACCTGAATTCTGGTGGCAGAAGTGTTTCTGAAGCTATGGGCAAATGATGCAAATTAAAAATGTTAACAGGAAAAGAAATATAGAAAAATAAATACATGCTAATGAAACACATCTTGACAATCTCTGAGTTAAAAATATAGTTTAAAAAGAGCCCATTAAAGAAACATTCCTAGTGTTATATCTAGTATTATATCTATTTTCCCTGAGCCAAGTAATGTTGATAGAACTTAAGAAAAAGACAGAAGATCCATATAATCATTTTTAATTCAGATTAAATATATTATTCCAAGATATTTTGAACGCGCACTTATCTGCACTATTTAACAGTAAGAGGCAACTTTTGGAGTTTGGGTATCCACAAAGTCTGGCAGCAAAAAATTGCTCTTGTTTACAAGTATTGCTCTCCAACATATTTTTTAGTTTTGGATCATAATTTGTATGAATGAAAACAAATGGAACAGAATAAATGCCTGCCTCTACAGCTTTTAAAAAGCAAATTACTTTTCAATTCCATTGCTTATACAGAATTATGTACACATGAGGAAACAACATGTTAGAGCAGAACTGTCCGGACAGCATTAGTTGGACAGAAGCTTAAAATGTAAATCAAATAAGGTAACTCTCTGTAACATGTGAGAAAGGAAAAACATCGTATATACAAGTATTCAAACAGAATGTCCCAAATACCAACAGATTTATTTGCAGTGGAACAAATATGTATGTCAGCCTATCCAAAGAGAAATGGGTGATAGGGAGTCAATCATAACACATCTCTACAAACTGATTTTTTAACACCTGCACGCTTACCTTGCTTTTGGGAAGCAAACTCCATACAAAAACTTGTATTTAACTGAAAATAAAGAACCAAAATCCACCTTTAGTCATTGTTGAGCAAATATGTAATTTTAGTTTTGGTCTAGTCTTGATGTGAACATTGGAATATTACTTGTGAAAGAACAAGGAGGCGTGTGTTGGAAAATCAAAAGTAACCTAAAATTAAGATAAGGGGTGGGTCTGGCAGTGATTTTAAGAATATTAGTGCAATATTTATTCTACAATAATGCAAACGTCTTTGATAATGCATAAAGTGGACGTGGAAGCTTCAGTTTTCAAAAAAAGAAAAGAAAAGATCCCTAGATTATAAAACCAGCGCAGAAAAATGCTATGAAGTATTATGTATTAGGACATTTACCTATACAATTCCAAAAGACACGTAGTCCAAAAGGAATGTCTCATACATAATATACCTGTTTATTGCAAATTTCAAAAGTAAAAGTGGATCTCATTAATTTAAGTGAGATAAATCGAGTGTTTTAGCCAAATTTTATGTCTTCATTTTAAAATAAGAATAATTACACAAAACAATATTAGGAATAGCAGCAGATAACAGGGGAGAGATAGATATTTGTTATTTTCTTGATGCCCAAAATCAATTCTTTGTAAGCCTATGATCAAACAAAATATCCCTGATGTATATAGGTATAAGCTTATGCATGTATTAATGTATATGTACACTTATTGGCCTGCACACCTTTTGACAAGGACACTTGCTTGCATGCGTGCACATCACACACACACAAACACACCTTTATCTCATCCAAAATCATATTATACTAGGCTCCAAATATTTTTTTCAATGAGAACAAACAGCAAATACTTTTCTAAACTGCATCCACTAAGGTTTCAAGTTTAATGGTGTAAAAATCTGACATTCAAATACAGTATTAAGAAACTTGCTTGCTACAGTGCAGATGGCATCTAACTTCCCTGTTCCCCACAAGTAAGGCTGGTACCATCAAATGAACAGCTAACAGATTTTGTTTTTAAAAGTTCAAAGTTTATACATCAGGCAACATCATGACTGCCACTAATGAAACATCTCCCGGTGTGTGCTTGTGTGTGCGTGCGTGCATACGTGCCTTAGAATTGAAAGCATTTTGAAAGTCAATGTATAAATTCAGTTGACTTTTGTCTTCACTTCTGGCAAAGAACCACCACCAGACAAGATGTAAGATCCTAGCCCATCTATCTCATTTATAATGATATATAGATAAAAGCCTCATTCCCGGTATCAAAATTAACAAGCACACACATACGCACACACAACCACAGATACATTAAACAGGATAACGAAGTCAAATAGTCCAGTATGTTCAATGTAAGTTCCAAATAACATGATGTCCTCCACACCACCCCAACCTCCAACAATATAAGAGCTTTATCTAGTATAATACACTCTGTAGTAAACTGTTTTTGACCTCCATAGTGAGTAAGAGTTGTCAAATTTAAGAAGGTAAACTCCTCTCCCTGGGTACTGATGGCTGCCAGCATACACTTCTTCATGACAGTCTCTTCTGTACACAGGCACTATTTCATCTAGCTGAGGTTTGTTCGCATTCTTTTTGGCTTTCTCTTCACTGCTAGCATGTTCTGAGAAAGAGACAAAAATAAAGTATTAATTACTGCATGCCTTAATGCCAAATAAATCCCAATATCAATTATTTATAGACAATCATTAATAAAAACAATCCAACCTTAAACAATTCACTGTATGAGATAAGAAAGCATGACTTCCTGATACCAGGGGATTTGCAAAGAAGCAACTGAAATTAATCCACACACTGCAATCTGGGCCAATCTTCTTAACTAATGAATGAATGCTTTTGATCAATGTAAATACAGAATAACAAGTGTTAGATTTAATGCCTTTATTTTATAGTTGAGTTGTACTTTTAGACGTTTCCATTCCTACTATTATCAGGGCCTAATAAAATGAATTTCATAATTTTGAACCTTTCTTTAGATATCTACAAGTCCTCCTCCAACTGCACTTGCATGCACTTGCATGCACCATACTCTTTCCTCCCAGCCTTCATACCACTCCCTCCCTCCTTCCCTTGTCTTTCCGCACTTGCACTGTGCCTTTCTTTCTCTGCTGTCTACATTTGCATGGCCCTGCTTGATTACCTGTTTAACAATGTCCAGGATTACGATGGCAACTGTAAATCATGATCACATGACATAACCCCAGCCTAATTGCCATAGTAATCTGAGGACTCCCTATTTTATCACACAATGAGGGGTAAACATTAGGACAATTGCTCATCAATGCAGTTATGAAGAAAATATCATACAGAAACTGTACAATAAATGAAAGTTACTGAACAGTAAATAAGAATTTGGAAAATCACAATGATAAAAAAGAAAACTGAGAAGCCAATGAAATTGGTAGGATGATTTGAAAAATGATGGTAAGAAAAATCATGCAATTTGGAGTCTAGATGGTAATCTACATAATACAATTTTTTTGCTTGCTAGAAAGGTACAAGTGGTCTAATTTTTTAGAATGGCAGCTGGGGACTAAACATACCTCAAGAAGAATTTTTCTATTTTCCCACATTGATTTTTAAATTCTCAGGCTGATTTTATTGCAAAGCACTGTGGGACAGCTACTGTAATTGAAGAACCTTGTAATATCAAGGTCATTTACAGCAATAATTATGAAAGGAATATTAATGTGTTCAACATGCTTCCCAATTGATAACCTTCAGCCCACAATGACTTAACCCACTGGCCAGCTGGGCATTCTGAAAATCACAGTCCCAACATCTTTGGAAGTACCAAGATAAAAAAAAGATTATTCCAGCATTTATTATTTCCTATAGGATTTGGTTTGGGTTTTTTTAGACTAACAAATAATGTAAAGCAAAGATGTGACAAATTGATAGAGTCTCCAACATGTTTAAACCTTTGCTAGATATATAAATACCTTCTTCTTCTTCCTCATCTTCACTGGATTCACTAACATGAACACTGACAGCTGTGTTAGGGGAGTCTGTCCATTCAAAATATTCCCCAAAACCAATGTCATAATTGTCTGTAGCAAACTCCCAGAAAAGATAAGAGCCCTCTTCATGTGTTGGAACTCGAACTGTCACTACTTCTCCTCTGCCCACTGTGATTACAGAATCTGCATCCTGGCGAATCTTCTCTTTGAAGTCAGCAATCTGGGGCCGGGTCCACATGGAGGGTGCTGCTATTACTGGAACTGATTCTAAAAAGAAGAAGGGGACAAAAGAAAGTGCAACAAACTAAGCAATTTACATTTTCCCATATAATTTTCTTGGGATGATATATCCATGGATATTACAGGGCTACACTTTATAAATTATTTAGCAGACCTAAATGGAAAGTAGTCTCACTCTGCCAAAACCACATAGCATCCAAAGGTTTGAACCACCTGAAGGCTGGTTTGTAAACAAGGGTTAAATCTCCAGCCATATGCCATGTCCTGTCTTGGTATAGATGAGAAGCCAAGGTCAGTGTAAACAATACTGAACTAAGCAGTAGCAATAGTCCAGTAATAAAGCAGTTTCCTATGATGCTACCTTGAAACGCCACATTAAAAACCATAAGAAACTGCATTTTTCCTCCACTAATTTTTATTTAGCCAATTTCTGTCTGTAAATATGATTCTGCACTCTGCATAGTTACATGGCAGTAAGTCACAGATCTGCAGGCCACTAGTTCCAATCATTATCAAGGATCGGCACACAGGCTTTAGTCAAAAATAAAAATAAGCACGTCTCTATATTCTATACTAATTATGATACTAGATACTCAAACTGTTTATTATGTTTTAAAGAGTCCAATAAACATCAGTCATACCTTTTGGTCCATTCTCGAGTGCTTCTTCTAAAGCATCTATTTCCGGGTCTTTTTCAGGGCCGCATGGATGTGCACTAGCCTGTCCATTGACTGATGAGATTTCCCCTGCAGTGGATGAATTTGTCTTTGATAAGGATGTAACTAAAGCTGTAGCAGCTGCTTCTTGCTGTTTCTGTAAAGCTGCCTACAAATTAAAAAAAAAGCACTTATTGCAAAATCAATAAAAGTGTGCAATGTATTTGACAGGAGCCACCTAATCTAAGCATCAATTTAAACAGAATTTTAAAAACTGTACCAGAACATACACGCACAATAATTATATTTAGATCTCCTGGTGACTGCATGGGCATATTCATGTTCATATATAAAATACCAATCTCTCCTTGTGATTATGAATAGATTCATATTGTTTTCTCAGTAATAATACAACAATGATTTTTCACCATCTTTTTCCAAGATGTTCTTTCAAATTAGCCAACTTAGTTTATAACCCTTGGATTTTCTGAATCACATCCAAACACTAGTCAGTCTGGAACTTGTTTAGTTTTTCAGGGTTGCCATTAGTTGCCTAGGTGCTGCCACTTGGCTATAAGATATATTATTAGAATTTATTCTAGCTTCAGAAGTACCTACAGTATAGCTTAGTAGTTTCAGTTTCAACAGAAAATTAAAAAGCTGCTATTCTGTGAGATGCATTGTTACCATGATGTACTATACCTGCTGCTGTGCAAGTTGGACCTGATAAAGTTGCTGCATATACTGTTGATAATGCTGTTCCTGGAGCTGGCGAATTAGGATTTGTTGCTGCTCATAGTTGCCTGGATACTGTTGGGCTGCATATTGTTGGAACTGGACAGCAGTCTGAGAGTTCAATGCTGCCATTATCTGTTGCCTGGATTGAGAATACATTGCCCATAAATAACTCAGCAGACATAAGAGCAGCAGTTATTTAACTGGATTCAAGCATACTAAATTTTATTTCTAAAATGTATTAGTGAAGTTTACATGAGAGTACAAGTGGAATATGACCCTTTAGATCAAATGCAGTAATTAAAAAATTGAATTATATGTCAGAAAATCTGTATTTCACATGTTTCCCAAAAAGACATTTGTGTTCTGATTTGGCATCATTAACATGCAAAATATGAGAAATAATCACTTCTATTATATAGATATATATAGAAATAATATGAGATATTTTGCTTTCCATAATATCTAAAAATATAATCTCCTTCTCAACATTTCCTTTTCTGTATTCAGTACAAACACCAACTTTACTGCAGAAAGCCTTACGATCTATTATAGGTAGTTCTCAACTTATGATCACAAATGAACCCAAAATTTATTTTGCTAAGTGAAACATTTGTTAAGTGAGTTTTGCCCCATTCTACGAATTTTCTTGCCACATTTGTTAATTGAACCACTGCAGTTCTTAAATTAGTAACAGTTAAGTGAATCAGGTTTCCCCATTGACTTTGCTTGATTGAAGGTCACACCACATGACCCTGGGACACTGCAACCATCATAAATGTAAATCAGTTGTCAAGCATCAGAAGCATCCCCACATGACCCTGGGGATGCTGCAACAGTCATAAATGTGAAAAATGGTCATGTCGCTTTTTTTCAGTGTAGTAACTTTGAAAAGACACTAAATGAACTATTGTAAATCAAGGACTACTTGTATTATGAAGTGTCCATATTATCTCAGGGTCAGATTAAAAAAAAAAAAAAACCATAAAGAGCCTCCATTCAATTTTCACAAAAGCAGCAATCACCAATTCTAATTTTTAAGAAAACTACATTTTATCTCTTCTATTTAAAAACCATCTGATGAATTTAGTGTCTGCCAGAGTAAAGGTCACCTAAATGTTGGTTCTCTTTCAAACTTGCTTTTGAAATTTTGGTGATGCACCCACAAGAAGTTAACAGCACCTCCCAATTGCAATTTCATAAAATTTCAGGGAATAATTTTTCATTTTTCATGTTACTCCAAGAGTTCATGCTAAATGTATTACAATTTTTATTAACTTTTCAGTGTAAATAGTGAATTCTAATTCCAGTACTAAAGTTCAGGCACCACACTTGAATAAAAATTCAGATAAGTGGTACAGGTTCAAAGAAGAGTAACAAGGTTGGACAAGAGACTAGAAACTAAGTTGTTTGAAAAGAGGTTCAAAGAAATTAGATTGT